>NW_014569550.1:1623534-1630847 GCF_001313835.1 Polistes canadensis
GCATACAAACTTCCATTATATTGAGAGAATTAAACTCTGGGATCGTTTAAATAAAGATGACGTGATTCGATTTCAGGATGTATGAGGATGTAAAAAAAGAAAAAAAAAAAAAAAAAAAAAAGAAATTGATGCATCGTTATTTTTTCGATAGAGGAAAAAAATTTCTAGTCAAAAACAAGGAAAGGTAATTCCCTCGGGAAATCTCTCTCTCCCTCCCTCTCTCTCTCTCTCTCTCTCAAGTTTGGTATATCGAATCAGTCCATTAATGGTCGTAAAAAAACCTTCAATGACTATGGATGAAAATTTTGCATGATACATACAAAACCTCCTTTTTCTTTCAACGATCGATTCGACGAAGAAAGGACGAACCGAAAAGCTTCCATTGTGTTTCCCTCGTTTTATATATTATCGAATAAATTTATATTGTTAATAACTTACGATGGATCGATCGATCAAATTTTTATCAACGGTATATATTTATTATACTTACATTTATAATAAGAATATGTATATTTCTAGCGCGTATATAATTTGATGAAGATATTTATTAATGTTAATATTACAACACGTCGACAATTTAATAATCCTGGCGTTTCACCAAACCCAATTAATCAACAAAATGTGAACGCCATGTGTGATCACAAATTGTAAGAGCGTGATGGCATTGCGCTTCGTTTACATTCCAAATAAAATTTTGGCATAATACTTATGAACACGAATGGCAAGAGATATTTTTCATTTATATAATTCGTTTGATCATTTTTACATATATACGTGTATATAAAAACTAGCAAACGTGGAAGGATATTTAAATTTTCTCCCGTATTTTTACATTATTGTAAATGTTAAAGTCGAAACGAGAAACTTATGAATTAATTTTTATTCAAAATGGTATTAGATATTTCAATAGAATATGAATGATAATAAGGCGAAAGTTATTTGAAAATATGTATTTACAATTAGAATAAATTCTTTGGACGTCCTCAACGATATTGTTTTCCTGTCGATAAAAAAAGAAAAAAAAAAAAAAAAAAATACACAAAAGAGAGTTGAAAAAGAAGAAATTATGAAAGACCCACACCTGTTACGCCCAAAATTTATATTCTATCCACAACAATTCCCAGAGGTTGTTTTCTTCTCTTATTTTAATTAGCCTACAGCCAGTAATATTACTACCAAGCTAACGAAAGTAATTTAATTTTGCTAAATATTTAATGACACGGGCGTGTAAAGAATCTTTAGTAATATTATTAGCTGTAGCAATTAATTCGATTATATTCGGTTTGATATTAAATTTATTCTATCAAAGTCGTCATTGTTTTTTTTTTTTTTCGTCAAGAAATTCTACAGTTGTCCAAAAGATGGAATGAAATCGTCGAGAATAATGGAGAATATTTCGAAGAATAAATATATATACACATACGATTTTACCTTTTAAATAAATAAAATAAATTTATTTAAAAAAAAAAACACATCGCGCGAATTAATTAATACTATTGTAATAGTTAATATTTAAAAAAAAAAAAAAAAAAACAGAAAAAAATATTGTCCAGGTACAAATCAACGCGGAATTATTATTTAATTCGTACCTACATACAGAAAATACAAAACAAGAATATTAAGGAAAGAAAAAAAAGCAAATAAACAAACAAATATGTCAAAAAAAACGAACTAGCTCGTAAGCTAGATCTCTTTTTTTTTTATTACCTTACAAATAATAACACACACGCGGGATTATAATTGACGATTGCTCGTAAATACGTATACCGAGAAACGATAGTAAGCGATCGATGATCGATATCAGATGGCGACACCTTAGAACATTAAAATGCATTGCACACTTTCTCGATCGCAAAAATAAGAAGAAGGGGGAAGAAAATGATCGACACGTGCGTGAACGAGCATGATGATAGACCATCACATGCATACACAAATACAACACGTGCACACGGACCAAACAGAGAAAGAAAAAGAGAGAGAGAGAATGAGACAGACAAATCCACGCACATACAAACGGACAACAATAATCGTTTCAAAACGACGCCGCACGTGTTCGTATTTAATAGCAAACGTTATCATCTACTAAAAAATATAACGATAACGATTCAACACGAACAACAATTGGTTAACCTTCTGATAGAAAAATTGCAAATGCAACTTGGCTTTTTCTTCGCGTCAATAGTAGTTCACACATATAAAGAAGACTTAGACGTTCAACCATATATTTACAGGCCTATACAACACACGCACACACATATTCAAGTGTCTGTTACGCGACTTCTTTTTCTAACTAGAATACGCGGAATGCATACGGATTCTCGAGGTCATCTTTACAATTAGGCGCCTCTCCCACACAAAGAAACGTTTATTTTTTCCTATTACATGTACGAGCATTGAATTGTGTATTCTTTCTCGTCATCGTTTTCGTAAAAGTATACTTCTTCTTCTTCATTTTCTTCTTCTTCTTCTTCTTCTTCTTCTTCTTCTTCGATTTCTCAAAAAACTTTAATCTTATAAAATTCTTTTTCCGTTAACTTGATTTCTCTTCATAATACTCACTCGAATCCCAAAACTTTAAATATCATTTTTCAAAAGTTGAAAATTTCTTATATCATTTCTTTTTTCTTCTTTTCTTTTTCTTTTTCTTTTCTTCTACAACTTTGAAATTCATCGTATAACTGCAATCCATTTTCTCAAGTTGTGGATAATCGAAAAGAAATGTTCGATTTTGCGTACTCGCCGTTAAATTTGGCCGGATTCGTGATCGGAGGAAGGGTGTCGCTCATTGGTCGAAAGTGCAGTCCTGTGCAGCCACCAACAGCGGCAGGCACCCGCTTCGTATCGATCCCTTAGGACCAGAGAACTCTATCTCTCCCTTACTCTCTTACCCTATTTCTCTTACTCTCTCGCACACTATTCTTCCTTGCTGTTTCCTATTCTCTCATTTCGCTAGTACTATTCCCTTTCCAAACGCATTACATACCAACCAGTTACATCGTTTTATTAATCAACGAAATACGTCGAATATGCATATGATTCAATAGGTACATTCCTAATTTTTAATTTAACGATTAATAAAGAATGATTGTTTCGATATAGAAAGAAAAAATTATAATCAAATAGATGAAGTTAATACAAACAAATAATATACGCGTGTGTTAATGCATGTACGTGGACTCGATGAAAATGATGATACAGTTATTTGTTGTATTATACTTTTATATTTGTAATAAGCTTTTCATATAAGCCGACTAAAATTATTATTAAATACAACTCTTTTTTAAATTAAATTCATCTTCGTACATTTTTAGATTTTTCGACTGGTTTAAACGAAGATCTTTACTCATCAGTAGTATAATTCCACCTTTTAAAAACTGGAATGTTTAAAGATCAATCTTTTCGACATCGTTGTTTCATATAACTCGTTCTTCCAATAAACTTTCATTATTTTTTATCTATTCGAATACATTCTATTGTCTTTTTTTTAGACAAAAAAATTATTCTATATAACGAATTCTCGAAAATTTTACAACGGTTAAATGTCCAAACGCGGATTAGAAATATCGTCGACGAGAAAACTGAGCGAACTAGAAAAATAAATAAAAACAAAAAAAAAAACAAGAAAGAACATTCCCGGTCAAAGAAATATCTCATTGTCTAGAAAAAAAAAAATTCGTACATTCTACAACTTTTCAGCGAAAAAAGAAAGGAAGAAAAATAGTAAGAAAATTTCTTTGTACGTAAATTCGAAAACTTTTCGAAAGCTCCACCGAGAGACATCTTTAAATATAGTGGTTCCAGATAAAAAAGAAAGAAACTTTCTTGTATCAATTTGTTATTTTAGTTTTTTAACCCTCGTTAAAAAGAAAATGCACTTAAAAAAGAGAAGAGGACAGTAACAACAACAAAATAATAATGTTAAATATTCAATGCATGCAAACAAAAAAAAAAAAGAGAAACAGAGATACACGATTTTGATATTTCGGTGGATAGGTTAGTTCGTTTCGCTTCATCGCGAAAACTATGTAAATTGTTGGTTCGGCCAGGTATGTATATACGTTCGATCGATAAGCGCTTTTAATGTCGTGTGCCTGGGAACGTAGAAAAACGAAACGAATTATCCTCGTTTGCTTCACGAACTGTCCATTTTTCAAGCAAATCGGAAGCAACGTGTGCACCTTTTTCATTTCGTCTCACTATCTCACTTTCTCTCTCTCTCTCTCTCTCTCTCTCTCTCTCTCTCTCTCTTTTATATCAACTCCAATCGCGATTTTCCTATTTTTGTGATACACGAAGCATTTTCTCTGAAACTGACACTCCTTTTTTCATTATGGTCGTTGATCACATTTTATTTTAACTCCAACTTCCCTTTATTTTTCCTTTTACGTTGTTCTTTTCGATTCAATCCGGTTCACGTTGGCCTTTGGAAGAAGAAGCGAAAAGAAAAGAAAAAAAAAAAAAAAGAGGGAAAAAGAGAAAAAAAAAAACAACGAATAAAATCTTTAACGTAAAAAAAAACAACTTCGTAGTAATATTATTGTTATTATTAATCGCAAGTTATATAACTTTTCTCACGAATTTTATTCACAAAACGATATAAAAAATCTAAAAAAAAAATATTTTAAACAAGTTTGTACCATTCAAAATAAAAATCCATAGAAATGATTTATCTTATCTACTAAGTCTACTAACAAAGACAAAATATATGCTTTCGTGTCATAGTTCTCGCACGTCAGTTATATCTCAGGAATGTGATCTTCTTCTAGTTGCAAAGAGTTCAGAAAGGATTTTATCTCTGAAGGAAGAGTATAAGAAAATATACTCGCGCGAGGTGGAAGAAGATAATAAGTGGGAGATAGATAGAGATAGAGATAGAGAGAGAGAGAGAGAGAGAGAGAATAAAAAAATTTAAAAAAATGCAGAAACTTGTTTACGACGGACTATAAATAAAGATTTAATAAAACGAACTGAAAAGAAATTCTTTACCTCAAGGAGGAGGCCTCACGTTCGTATAGATGCGTTCACCGAACGCTAAGTGCATTCTGAAGCATTACGCTCGATTAATTTTGATTTTGTTTTTATAAAAACAAACATAATACTCGTAAAAATCGTAACGATGTTAGTACAGATGCGTAAGAATTTTTATTTACGGTTGATTAACGAATTACTTAATATGAAATAAAATACAAAAATATGTACGAATTATTGTAATTAATTTCATTAATTAATTATCAATCATTAATAATTCATTTATTTTTATCAAAGCGAGAAAAAGAAAGAAAGAAAGAAAGAAAGAGAGAGAGAGAGAGAGAAGAATTAGAAATCGCTTCGTTATCGGTTCCAGTTCAAACGAAAAAGTTAAATTCTCAACTTCAACCGATTTATCATTCCATGGATATTGCAAAATAATTTCAACTATTTTTTAGTTAGCTGCGATACGACCCAATGGAATGTACTATAACGACACCTGTATAAATACACACACGTTCACACGCAAAATGCCCAGTGTGTCGTGAGTCGTGTTGTCGATGAAACTGTACGCTTCAAAGAACTCGTACACAATTTTTTTAATTACAGTTAGCGATGTTACACCGATAGAAATTAACCGTACCATGATCATTAATTATACAAATATCTCCGCCGAATTGCGAATTTATTTTTATTTCGTCGAAATTTCGTCGTAACAACTTTCGAATAGAATATGCGAGAAAAGTTATTTCTCATATGTGTTATATCGTTGTTGAAACATTTCGAATAGCTGTGTGTCGTAACATAAATATTTTCTCATTTTTTTTTCTTTTTTTTTATATAACTTTTTATATAAAATTAATCACAAGAACTTTTCTAACACTATTGTCAATTTTAAACAATCGATATCAGCTTGTAATGCAATATTTTTAAATTTTTATACGAAGAAACATATTTTTTTAGAATTATTAAACTTGTAAATTGATATAAGTTTTATCGCAAAAGAGCATTTTGTGTGTTATAAGAGAAGTAAAATTTGATATATCTAACAAAAAAATAGGTCTCACAAGATATGCCCCATCATTTAAAAAATATTATAAAATACAGCCGAGTACTCTACTTGTAAAAATAATAATTATATTCTTTTTGTATAACTTGTGCAGATAAGAATATTCCTTGTTAGATCAATTTTATTACAATTTATGAAAAATAATATTTCTCTTTAAGAATAAAAAATATATCTGCAATAAAATTAATATCAATTTGATAGTTTAATTATATCAAAAATAATTTTTTAGAATTTTAAAAAGTTTGCATTACAAATAAATATTAATTATTTCAAATTTACAATAGGAGCGGATACGAATAACTTATAACTCTTGTATAATAACTATTTTATATTGATATAGAAACATTAAGAACATATAGTATAAAAATATACCTACATAGAAAAATATATGTAACGTCAGCATCCAAGTTGGTCTTATCAAAGTAGAGCTTATCAGTGAATCCCTCTCCCCCATAGAATAAATTAACATTAATTTTAGCAAACTGGACGTTAAGAAATAAGCAAACGAAAATATATTTCGCCAAGCAAAACTATATATATATATATATATTTAAAACTATCCTTTGTCAAGGTTGACGTAACATAGGTATTTTTCGTTTTAAACAGTATAATATAGTATATTTGAAAATGAAAATTTTTATAAATGAAATTTTTCGATTAGATCTATCGCCAACGTTATATTATAAAAATTCTATATTCAAAAACGATAAATAAAAAAAGAAAGGACACGGTACCCGTTAGTTTTCTAGGATTCATACTAACGTATACGAGAAATATCTGAATTCAACGATCTTTTCTATTCCTTATTGAAAGAAATTCTTTTCAATGAGAAACCCTACTACGATAAGAAAGATCGAAAAGACGGCCCGTGATTCATCGATGAACTACAAAATAAATCCGTAAATATAAGTACTCCCGTAGTCTGATTAAACTTTATCGCTTCTTTTCTTCGATTTTCATCTTCTTTTCTTTCCCTTTTTTGGGATTAGAAACTAGTCGGACAACAACAAAAAATTCAACTACTATGCTAGTATACTACTTACAAGAGTTTCTCCTTGAGTTTAAAGAGTAGCAAAAGAGGTGGATAAGTAAGAGTCGACTCACCTGAAACAAAAGAAGAAAGAAATTTCCATTAGCTCGAGTTGTGGAACTAAATTACGTAGCTTAACGACCGTAAGGAAGTATGACAAGGAAAGAAGAAACAGAAAGAAAGAATGAAGCAGAGGGAGAGAGAGAGAGAGAGAGAGAGAGAGAGAGAGAGAGAGAGAGAGAGAGA
>NW_014569550.1:1630862-1752811 GCF_001313835.1 Polistes canadensis
GAGAGAGAGAGAGAGAGAGAGAGAGAGAGAGAGAGAGAGAGAGAGAGAGAGAGAGAGAGACACACAAAAAATAATGTTTCTGATGTTTCAGAATAGTTTCGGAAATAATGTTTTTCTCTAAAAAGTGCGGACCCATCAATTCAAGTCTTTCTCTTATTTTTTTTTTCTTTATTCTATGAATAAATAAATAAATAAATAAATATAAAACAAAACAAAAAATAAAACAACAAAAACAAATAAATTTCTCGTTCAATTAAATTAACACGTTTCGTACCGCGTATACCATGTTCGATAGATGCTTGTATTTCGTTTCCTGGAAAAACCCGGTATACATATATTTGTCGAACAAAAATCGTTAACATTATAATTGCTTTCGATAAAATTATTTTCTTTTGTGTGTTCACTAAATTCAATATCGTGTATTATTATCGATATAAATGGATTGGTAATGATATTTACAACAAAACAGGTTCGACATAGGACATTATTTGGACATGTAAATTAACACAAAAAATTTCTATAATCGAGGAAAAAAATAAATATAAAAATATCTTTAAAACCTTCAGTAAATATTTCCCTCCCCTCCCCCCCTACCCCGTTTCGTAAGAAAAATACAGATCATTCAATTAATTATACTTTTCATCTATCGGCTCATTACGTTTTATTATGATCGTAGAAATAAATAGGGGGGAAAAAAGTTCATTCCAAAATGTTAGGTTCGACTTAATTGATATTACTTTTTGCCTTTCTTTTTCTATCTCAAAATTGCATCTTCGAAATATTTAGATCAAAATAAAGATACGGAAGTTAGTTTGCTTCCTTAAAGTAATTAAAATGAGATGCCAACTGAATAAACATTATAGTATTAAACAAAGTTCGTGTTTCGGGTATTAACAAATGGGCGATTTAGGGTCGATGTAATAGCTGTTCAACTGGAATATATGTACGTGAGAAGAACTTTAAAATAGCAGTTAAGAGGGCATTAGACTATCTTTAAACAGTGCAAAATGGAGGAAGCATACTTGTCCTCGATCTTGTCTTTTATGTATGGCCGTAAGACGCAGATCTTTCTTGAGATACTTCTATGACGTAAAAAGAAGGAACGCAAGAGAGAGAGAGAGAGAGAGAGAGAGAGAGAGAAAGAGAGAAAGATAGAGCATCTATTTTATCATAGATCAAAGATGTTACGTGTTTTGTTAGTCGCATCAGTTTCTAACAGGTGTCTTAAGAAAATCCCATTCCTCGACGTTTACTTTCTTTTCCTTTTTAACGATTAAATTATTTATTCCCATTTTTAACACCAAATTCACATATGTGTCTGACCTTAAGGAAAAAGAATTTCTGAAAAAAAAAAAAAATGTGAAATTTATTATCTGACTACATTAATATTTTATCGTAATAGTTTGAAATTAGAAAATTCATTGGATTAGATGATTATCATTGGTCAACGATAATTACAGAATGATAGAACATTAACTTGATTATTTTCAAGTCATATGTCGAACGACGACTAGTCAATAGTACATTATGTAATAATGAGTTTTCGTAAACGCTATACGTTCCTCGATGTATCTATGTATGTATGTATGTATATATATATATATATATATAATATAATGATATATCGATAGAATGTGGTGTGTATCGTCAGTGATCGATTAATCGTGTGCGTGAATTTCCGTTATCAGGAGCCCTTTGAAATTTATAGTTATATTCGTGTTGATACACGTACGTATATATACAGGTGTACATATATATGTTAGAGAGAGAGAGAGAGAGAGAGAGAAAATACGGGTTCACCGTGTCTATATAGTAGAGATTTACGCGCAATTGCGTCGCCATGGGAAGATCAAACGTATATCGAACCGTAACTAATTATCGGGTTTTAATAGCCCTTACACGGTGTTACATTATCGTTTCACCAGTTCGCGATTATAAACGAAAAGAAAGAAGAAATACGGTTAATACACAAAGTCGATAATGCTTTTCTCTCATCTAAAGTTGAAAAGAAAAATTATAATCACTACCGTGGAAAGAGAGAGAGAGAGAGAGAGAGAGAGAGAGAGAGAGAGAGAGAGAGAGACAAATTCAAGCGTAAAATATGAATAAATGATTATCGCACGTTGTGCAACGAGAGACAAATTTATCACCGTCTCACACGTAAACGTAAAACCCTACCCTCGGCAGCCCTTTCCACCAAACGTGTTATGGTTTACCTTCTACGAAAATTGATGCGAGTGCATGTTTAATATAATTTATCGCATTTTATTGTATATTATAAAACGTAGATGAAGATAACCGAGTTGAAGAAGTATTGTATTATAAAAGAAAATTTCAACAACGAGAAAATTATATTAAGAAAAAATACTTACGCAAATGTTCTGAATGTTTATATCTACGAGAGGGAAAGAAAAAAAATTACACACGTAAGAGTATAAAAAATTATTATAATAATGTATAAATTATAGAGGATATAAAATGAAACGATAAACACTGTTTAACATAATAACGATTATGATTAAACGTAAAATATACCGTTTGACGTAATCAAATATTTTTGATTTGAAAATAATAATTACGGAATTTTTATTAAAATTTTATATTCGACCGTGTATTTATTTATCTGTTTTCATAGAAAATCAATGATGTATCCCGTATCAACGATTCAGAGCCGTCGGGCTTGAATGGCTACTACATTATTTTTACAGACAGTATCTGCATACGTAGAAACGTGTTAAGGTGACTCAATACTTATCTCGCGACGCCACTTTAAAATTCCATTCGTGTGTCCAAACTTTCGTCTTCTCGCAAACACAGTTCTTCGATAGGTTCCCCTTAATCCCCTTTCCTATCCCTCCCAATGCATGTTGTTATTTTCGTTTCTTACTCTACGCACGATCTTCTTCTTCCGTATAAATTCCTCCAAAAGAATCACCTTCACTTTTTTTCGACTACCAAGCCTTTCCTAATCAAACTTTTTAAATGTCAAAATATTTCGTAGATAAATAACGCTAATGTGTTTAGTTTTCTGTATTTTTCTTAATTTTACTTTTATAATGGTTTACGTAAAATAACACAAATATGTATTATAATAGTGTTAACTTTTCGAACAATAACGTTATCAATTTGGTATTTGACGGATGTATCGAAATGCGTGAAGTTTTAATACAACCAGTCAACCGAAAATTGCAGCTATTCCTATCAAGCTTTTAATCGATTTCGGTTGATAGTTATATATGTATGTACAAGGTAGTCGAAAATTTTCGTTTCGATAACATTTGTATCCAACCCTCTAACTGTCTGTCTGTCTGTCTCTTTTTCGATTGTGGTTGGAAGTTAAATAGAAAAATATTCAATCGCCTAAAATGCGGTTCTATCTATATATTATTGTAAATGATATTTTATCGATATCTAATATTTATCCAATTTAATCACAAAAACGAATAAACGGAGTAAAACTAAAAACTTATTTGCTTATTTCATTCAGGCAATCGCAAAACTTATGCTTTCAACGTTCAAGAGATTAAGCGAATGGGAACGAATTTGGTTCTTAAATTTACGAAAATGGGATCGCATACAATTCAACATTAATCCCATTTGGAAAATGTATTAACAATTTGGAAAATGTAAGAAAATTAAGATAGAAAGAAACTACTGGAAACTAGCTTTTAAATGAATTCCACTTTGCGCATTAATTTCAATGCCCAACGCTCTTCGATAATTACTTCGACAAAACAAAAAAAAAAAAGGAGAATAAAAATTAAAAAACATCCCTTTACCATATTTCTCGATTACTTTTTTTAACCTAGTATTGCACGTAATTGTCTGAAAAAAAATAGTTTTTTTCTCACCTGCAAATCCAAGAATGCCGTCTTCTGGGCACGTTGCTAGGTGGAACAAGGAGGAGAGGGGCAGTACCTTTACTTCCGGTGCCACTTCCGGCTCCCCCACCACCGTCGCCAGCCGGAAGACGAAGCTCCGGAACTTGAAGGTTGCTGCTCATCGTTGATCGTTCTGTGAGCTTGAAGCTCGAGGTCACCACCAATAAAACATTGTTTTCTTTATTGTCTCCTCATCTTGAACGACTTCACCATCCTCTTTTATAATCTTAGCCATCACTGTTTTCAGAAGTTTTCGTTTCGGACTTAATTACTTTTCATTTTTCATTGTTGTTGTTCATTGTCGTCGTCGTCGTCGTCGTCGTCGTGGCGTTCAAATCAACGTCGGAGAAAATATATCACAGCCAATATTCGCGTCATTCTTTTTCTTTTTTTTTTGTCAATTTCAAGTAATCATCCCAGGTCAATTCAACGAGCGTGACACGTCTGTGTTCAGTAACATTTTCACATTTATATATATATATATATATTACCGGCAATATACGAAAATCCGGTATTCTGCAGAATGCCTGACTTTTTTATGCAATGTACGAAATATAAAAATTATATACTATTTCTAAACATTGTATATAAATACCTAGGCATTCTGTAGTATGCCAAATTTCGAACTTTGCCGATAAAAAAAAAGCGAATTTTAATTTGAGAATATTTTTCAACGACACAATTGTTACGTAAATAAGAAAAGAAAAATCAAAAGAAAACAATAAGAGGATATTTAATGTAAAATGATGATGAAGATGAAGAGTAAGAATAAGATGTTTTCTTTGTTGATTTACGAATAAAACGCAAGTTATCGTTGACATAAGAGAAACGACACCGCGTTTAGTGTTAAAAAAAAAAAAAGTTGCGTTTCGATTTATTACAAGGCTAGAAAGTTTCAAAGTTTTCCGATAATAACCTGACTGTTTGGTGCTAAAATCTGTTTTGTTTTTTTTTCTTTTTCCTTCCGTGCGTAAATACGACGAGTAGTTAAGTCAAGAAAAATGAATACAGATCGCGAAAATGTAGACGAAAGAACTCGTTCGAAGAAAATCATTGGTCATTAGAGTCTAATGGAATGTCAAAGGTTTATCTAATGTTAGATAAAGAAAGACGAAAACAAAAACTATAAATCTTTCTTCGATATAATCTATCGAGAGTTTTTTTTTTTTTTCCTAAATCGATCAATGTGTCAAAGCTATCCTTGAACTTAGTAGTTCATCATAGTTTACATGATTAAGTATTAGTAGAGAATAATTAGGGACATTTTCTTGTGTAAGCCAGCAATTACGGAACGATCGTTATAATACTTGTAATAATTGCTTGAACTATTATCATCTCAGGCCTTAAATATAACGTCTTAAGCGAAAGGTAGATAAGTATACTTGTCAGAGATATTCGGAGACTCGATGATAATTCTTCACGCGTCCTCGATCATTTATCTAACAATAAGTATTCTCGATCTACCCTTCAAGACCCACATCCCGATGGTTTTATTTATTATTTTTTTTTTTTTTTGTATTATTTATAGCACAGAAGAAGCATTATCGACTACGACGACCTAGAAACGTTCTTTTTTATCGTCTTGGTCAAACGTTATCCTTATCAATTACAACATCATCGTACTTAAGGAAGAATAGAAGAAAAAAAAAACAAATAAAAGGGTAAAAAGAAATGACACGTTAAATGCAACGTTCTCATACAAAATTCGTAGTTAAACTGTTGCAGCCCGAATGTGTCCGATCTTAATTCTAGTTAGAACTAAGCGTGAATGCAGCAAGAAATCGGTTAAATCGGCCATTTGAAATTCAAATGACAAAAGGGAAATACGGTCGGTTGGCAATGCCTTTCCAAGTAACTCGTTATCAAGCGTTTGCCCTAGAGGGACAAAAGGTTCTCCACCCTTTACTTTCCTCACCTCTATCGAATCTACATTTTATCTAGCGAGAATCATATAACTAGAAGGATGCTTTGAGCTTTGACCATTATTGAAAAATTACAAAAATAAATAAGTAGAGAGAGAGAGAGAGAAAGAGGACATATTTCGAAATGATGATCGATCATCTATACAAAATTCGGACATATTTTTATTCTAACTTAATCAAACGCAATTAAATAAGCATTGCAGCATCGATTTTTATATATATATATATACTATGGTATATAAGAAAATAAAGAATAATAATCTTACAACAATCAATCAACTATGAACAGTTCGACACTTTTTTTATTGTATATTAATTAACCGTAATTGGAAGTAATTAATAAACATCGGACTCGTTTCTATTTTAATATTGATTTTCTCGAACAAAAACCATGTTTAATCGTTTGCTATACTGAAAACCTCGATGGACGTCGTTACGAACAGCTGCACAAAGCAGCTTCTACTCTAAAAGCGAGCGACAGTGAAAGGAAAATGGCCACGATTATCTTTCATAAGGTCTTTGCTCGTGAGAGACGAAGATTAACTTTTACGATGAAAAGATTTGCTTGGTCGGTCGTTTGTTCGTTCGTTCGTTCAACAAAGCAACGTAAATTATAAAATATACATAATAAAAATGTTACTCATTAAATGTATACTCTTGTACACTAAATAATACGTTATAAAAAATAGTCAAAACAAATATGTATACATTAAGTCAAATAATTAAACAAATAATAACAATTTTATACGAAATTTTATATCACTATAAGTATTAAACAGAAAAAGGAAATTTAAACAAAATTAATACTATAACTATAAATCCCAAATAATGGTTTAACAATAACTATTTACAAAATTACTTCAACTTATGATTTTGCATTTTAAATATTATCTGACTTTTATTCAAATATAAAACAATTAAATTCAACGAATATCACTTTTATCATTATTTTTCAAAGTTATATATTATACATTATACCTAAGCATAAACTGATGAAAGATCTAATTCACCTATTTGTTTCGACGTAATAAAACATATGAACAATGAAATATATATTAATTGTGAAAATAAAAGAGAAGAATACAATGATCAATATGGTATACTAATTGAAAGTTTAAGATTGAAATAAGGTTGACAGTAACATCAAAGCTGTTACAATTCTCTATTGAGATTCTAGCATTGTAAACAAAAAACAGCCCCAAGATAGATAATACGATCCTAGATACAGAATACGATACTAGGAGAGAACTCGTACGGGATCGTTTTACAATGTTAGTATTTAGTATGGTCGTTCGTCAACATTACACACCGACAAATGTTAATTAAATACCCAATGCCAGGAGAAGATATATTCCAAACCAGTAAACGTAAGTTAAACAGTGGCTAGGATCGTTAGAGATCCGTGGTAAATATGGCAGATAGGTGTGGAATAGGTTGGTCGTTCGTATTGGTAATTACATTTAAATTAGACTGAAGACGAGTGAAACTAAGGGCAGATTTAAATTGAAATATTTCGCAATTTCGGATACTATCATGATGTGAGATATACGTATACTCGATCTCTTTAATTTGCAATTTGAGTTTAAAATGAAAAAGTTACTTACTTTATGTTCTAAATTATTGGATTTTAATCCAATTAAAACTAATTTAATTAAAATAAAATAAATATCGTATATGTTTCTCTCTTTATGTTTCGATCTCGCACGAAGTTAACTCTACTACAATTTAACTATGACTGTCGTTCTGTAACCTAAACAAAGAGGAACGAAGCACAGTGAAAACAAAGATGTCACATTGCTACGAGATCAACGATAGACATCTATCGAAATGTTTTCAATATTTTTAATAAAATAACTACCAATCAAGGAATAACCTATTAGAGTTTCATTTTTTACATAGAAAGTAAACTGCAAGTTTTAACTGAAACGACATTATTTATATTAGTCTTGAAAAAAGAGAAAATAGAAAAAAAAACTAAGTAGACGAATTTAATAATAATAATAAATTTGGACAACGTAACGTGTGCGAGAAAACGATAAGGATTTTCGCATTATTAGAGAATTTCATTTCTCGAGAAAATACTCCAAGTAAAATCTCAATAATGACGACAAGTATCTATCTGTTAAAGCTATAAGCCAGGAAATTTCACGAGGACACTTGTCTCCTTCCTTCTCTCTCTCTCTCTCTCTCTCTCCCTCATTATTTATTGATATAATAAAGCTACAATGAAATGATATTAGGGAATAAGAATTTTCCGACAAATTATAAGCAAATTTTTCTCGTAAAAGCAATTAAACAAAATTTAAATAATAAAGTCGCGTTGAAATACATATGCAAATATTTGAATATTTATAAGAAGACTCCTCTATTAAATTTTCTCGTTAAAATTAATGATAAATGTAACAGACAAACACGATATAAAATATATTCGCGTTATTATCAAATAATTCTTAAATAAAGAATCTAGAGACACACGTGTAAGGATTAAAAATATAAAAAAATCTTCGAAGAATTATTTTTCTTTCAGTGATAAAGAAAATGAGCAGGATATGCATAACGTGAATCGTTGAAAAAAGATTTAAAATTGATCATATTGTTCGTTGTATCACTGACAACACGTACACGTACACGTACACGTAAAACACATAGTTACATTCACGCGACACACATATAAGACAAAGGAAAACCCACTACATGTCGCCTAGCACTTTTACGAGCAGAGAAACAACGATCCGTAGCGTTACAATGGAACTCGCGAACAAGCATGATAGTACGAGTAACGTTTAGTTATAACCGAAGCATGATCGATTATTGCGAAACCACCTCGTGGTAGCTTCTAGTATAAACAATCTCTTTTTTAAACGAGAGAACCTCACGACTAAAAAGAAACGAGTTCTTGCGATCCTTTTTTCTTTTATTTTATTTTTCACATTCAAATAAAAAGTGTGTGTCTGTGAAAGAGAAAGAGAGAGAACTAAATCTCGTTCAAAAATCATTTCAAGAATTAATCGTTTTGAATCGGAAAAGTAATAGATGTATTTACGATAAATCAGATCCTAGCATTATTACATCAACGCCTAACGCAATCTATCGACGTAAAAATTTTTCGGAAAAGTTGCAATTAGTGAAACCATTACTTTTCTTTTGTTTTTTTTTTTTGACATGATTTATATCCTCCAACATGTTTACAAAATCATTTTCCTCGTACCTGTTCGCTTCGTTACAATGCATTTGATGAAATATTTTCATCGAGGTAAAGTGTATAACTTATGTTATTAGAAATTTAAAAAGAAACTACGTGCTTTTGTCTAACAAATTTGCAACATATTAATTAGAATTATTATCAAATTCGCTATGAATAATTTATATTAAATGTTATTTTTAATATTTTTTATTTCAAGTTTTGTATTTCTTTTTTCTTTTTGTTATATTAACAAGTTATTATTTTAATTGTAGTAAATCATTGAAACATAAATGAACTTAATATTTTACAGATAAATATAATAATTGTATGTAGATTTTTATGTTTATATAATATTGTGTTGCATGTAATATTCGTATCGGTTTATAAATATATGTATATTTGATATAAAAGTAGATATAAACTTTTCGGACAATTCAGTACACACATTTCGAAATTTATACAGTAAAATTATTAATTTTTTTTGACACAATATCTCGAATTAAATCAAATTCTTTATTTCATTCTACACAATTTAAAATTAAAAAAAAGCGTATCTCTCATTTTACAATAAGAAACATATAGTTTCCTGTATGATTTTTCGTTTATATAATATTTTATATATAACAGGACGAGGTCCTAATAAAAAGAAGAAGAAGACAATATTTTAACGAATGCTTCAATAGTGCAAAACATGAGTTGGATGTACAATACTTATAGTTTGTTTGTGACCGGTAGTCCTTTCTGGTTGTAATGCAAATGCACATGCAAATGCAAATGCATTACAAACAGAGAACTAGCAGTCACAAACGAACTGTACCTACAATCGTTATTGTAACATACAAGCTTTGGTTACATATTCACTATGAAACTTAGGAATTTTTCTATTCTTTCGAATATTATCTAAAGTCCATTGAAAATTGAGGTTACACAACCGATTGTCGTCGTATCGATCAGGATGAATGACATTATGTAAATACAAGGAGAGTACCTAGATAAAAATGCATCGAAAAATTTTGCAATTTCATGTTGTTCAAGTGTCATCGATTCAAGTTGAATTTGTTTTCTTTTTCCTTCTTGTTTTCTTATTTAGAAACTTTGACTATTTTATGAAACTCTCGTTGTAGCAAAACGTTTCGTGATTAGACATCGTCGTCGTCCTATTTTTAATGCAAAAAAAAAAAAACAACGAACGCCAATTCAATTTTCAATTCTTTCCCGATATTCCAGTTAAAATCAAATTGGTCGGCTTACCACGCGTCGAAAATCATTTTCGATGCTACTATTATTTCAAATTTCTTCACACGAATCCAACGCAATATCCGTTAGAAATTGTGTGAATTGTAACCGCGGAGAACAATCTATTCACAAAACGGTCGCTTATCATTTTTAGGATATAAAAGCGTTATTTAAATAAAAATTTAGAAGCTATTTGTTTTTTTGTAAAAAAAATCGAACATTTAAACAATATTTTTATTTCTTTAAGAATTTAAGAGAAAAGATTTAAAAAAAAATAAAATATTATGTATACATATTATATCGTTGTTTTATTTGATAAATAAAATAAAATATTAAGGGAACAAAGACGTTCATGAAATTGCGCTACAAAATCCATTTAAGTGTTGCATAGGAAATACGAAAGCTTTGGAAAAATCGATTTAATCGATTACAAATTTTGCGACGAAGACACAATGTTGAAACTCTCTATAATGCTTTTCATTTAAAAAAAGACGACAGGAATTTTACCTTTGATTCGCATTTTCCCTAAAACGACTCGTAAAGTGGACGCTTTAATAAAGAGCATATCAAAGTCGAAGTTTTTATTCAACGAGTATATTTAAACTTCAATTTACTCTCGGTAAAAGATTATCAAGTGACGTTATGCAAATCGGTAAAAGACGAGAAATTTCAAAAGAAAGCACCGTTTGTCTTCTGTTTCTATAACTATATTAAATGTCAAGAATCTAACACGTTTCATGAAGAAATTATATATAAGAAATATTTTATCAAAGGCGAAAAGAAATGTCGTACATTTTTATTTATTTCACGAATTCTTTCATTTTTCGATTACTGCAGCGACGTTCAAAAAAAAAAAAAAAGAAAAATAAAGAAACAAAAATTCTTTACGAGAATTTGTTAATTATTGATAACTGTAATCAATAATATTTCGTCGACTTGTAATTTTGCATTAAAATATATAATATTACTTTTTTTTTCTTTATTCGACGACAACGAGGATGATTCAGTCGAGAGAGAGAGAGAGAGAGAGAGAGAGAGAGAGAGAAAGAGAGAGAAAGAAAGATAGGTGTTAACAGAACAACGAATAAACTAACTATGTTTATCCACGTGAGCGTGAACAATTCATTACTCTTGGTCATTTTGAAACGTCGACAATAATGACGAAGACAACGATGACAACGTTTGAAAACAAAACGTGATATTATTTATCGTTAACCGTGTATCATCTTTCGGACAGCCGTCCCCTCTAACTTTGTTAGAGGAGAGAAAATTCTTCGGTGATGCGAATCGCACGTATTGAACTATGTATATGTATCCATATACATAAGGTAATCGTATATGTGTGCATATATGTATATGTATATACGCGAATGGTGTGTATCTCGTGAAATACAAATACAAATCTACGTGACCTACATATTCCTCGACACTTCGTCGAAGACGACGCCCATACATTACAAGCCTCACGGATTCAAATCGATTCGAAAAAGGAAAGAAAGAAAGGTAAAGGAAATAAAAAATATTCAAACGAAGTTGTTTAGTATATAAAACGGAACCCTGGTTCATTCGATGAAGTCGTATAAAACGAATGAAAAGGGATTCAACTTCCTCGTTTAATTGAGGAAATACAATTGGATTTGGTTAGAAAACTACTTAAGGGGCTGAAGGAAAAACAATTTTGAAAATATCAAATTATATCAATGATATCGTATATTTAAATATTGTACTTAGTTCAACGTTATAAGAATATATATATATAAATATTATACAGTTTGTATAATATTTTGTTTTAAATTATTGCCAAATTAATGAAAAAATATTTATAATTGTACGAATCCGATAATTTCACGCAAACATGTTTTCTTTTAGCACCCTATGCAATTTCGCAAAATGAACGGATTCAGGGAATTATAGGCGGTATCGTAACAACGTTCGCGAAATATTCGAATTCACGATTGTGGATACGATCATCGCGATTCGCCAGAGGATTGCCAATGAAATGTTTCGTCAGCCGCATACGAATTCCCTCCGTTCTACGTACGACCTAAGGGTTCGACTACTAGGAATGTCAATCATCTCAATCATTACCAGACGAATCTATTGCAAACGAGAAACCCAGTTTGATTATTATCATCGATTGACTCACAATCGGATTTCCTTGAACTGTAAATTTTCGCGTATCATTACATTGCTTAACCAAAAAAATAAAGAAATAAAGAAAAATAGAGAGAGAGAGAGAGAGAGAATAAGACAAAATTTATTCCGATTGAAGTGGAATTACGTATAAAAAGACAAGAAAAGGAATGAAACGAAATAAATTAAAAAAAAAAAAGATACATTGTCGACACATTCTATCAAATTTTCATTCATAAATACTAAGAGAAAATAAGGCTTCACAGCCTTCTTTTCAAAACTTCCGTTTTCGTTCAGCATAGGATTTAGTTTACTCGATTCGATTGGAGAATGACTCACGATATGGATGGTCTAACAAAAGAGGGATACTTACATCCTTTTCCATCCCTTCTGAAACCCTTACAAAGACAATTTTAGTATCGCTTAGCAGAGCTTCCCCTTAATAAGAGGGGAAAAAAGCATGCGCGTGCGAAATAAAAAGAAAAATATAGATAATTGACCTTCGCCGCGAAATTTAAATCTCACTTTAGTTCCTGGTACTCTAAGCTTTAGCGTGCTGGTGTGGACGCTATACAATAGCACTAATTAACTCTTTAGAGACGGTGTTGAGACTGAACAACAGACTAGTCGGTGAACTCTCGTGAACTTTGTATATGTAATATATATATGAATGCAATTTCTCTAACTCTCTCTCTTTCTCTCTCTCTCTCTGATTTTCTTTGTTAATAAGAGTAAAATTTGATAATTCACTATCATAGTTGTTCACAAATTCACGAACGAAAATATTTTCTTATTAACTCGTTAAGTGTTAGATGGTAAATACGTGTATGCATAATATATTGTCAATGTCTATATATAATGTTGAATCGATACAAAAGGAATTATGGGAAATACAAAAGGGAATAGTTAATAGCAATAGTTACAATATCTTCACGAAAAAGATTACAAGAGAGAGAGCGAGAGAGAGAGAGAGAGAGAGAGAGAGAATAAATGAGAAACTAGTTACAACTACCCTCTAATCCACTTCGACTCCTAGTTCATATAAGCCTCCATTTTGTCGGGAACGATGATAACGTGTAACAAATCTAATAAAGCCCACGAGAAATACGTATGTGAAAGTAATGACACCGAAAATTAATTGTAACAGTACTATACTCTAATATCGTTGAAGGATAATTATGAAAGACAGATTAATTGTTGCCAATTCGTTGGTAACAATTCATTCGAGAAAAAAAGTATGAAGAAAAAAATGACAATGAAATTATCAATTTTATTAGATCGTTTTACAAGATCTAACACAATGATCTTAACAATATTTGTCGAAAATTTAACGATCGATCATCATTAGAAAATCAATGATAATATGTTCACGAGAAACACGTATGTGAAAGTAAAAAAGAAGAACTAAAATTAATTACAACCGTACTCTACACTAATATCATAGATGTGAATGATTAAGAGAGACAAATGAATTGTCCGTTGATTAATTAGTAGAAATTTAAATGAAGCAAAATAGGAAGGAAATAACAAAAAAAAAAAAAAGGTAAAAAAAGAGATTTACGAGTTGTTCACACGAGAACGTTTTAATAAATGGTAATAAAAAATCGTAATGATACATTAGAAACGAGAATTGAAGGAAACGTTCAACAACGATGAATAATAACGAGGAAAAATGGGATAACACGAAGCAAGGTTTATTTCAAAGTATCTTCTCATCGAATCGAGAAAAAGAAGAAGCGATCTGTGATGAAAGGGTGCTAAAAAAGGTTATAGTAAAAATATGGCGAGGGTAAATAGCTTATCATTTTTTCCCTTTCTATCCTTATATTTCTCTTCGTTCGTAGAAGCCAAGAGAGAGAGAGAGAGAGAGAGAGAGAGAGAGGGTTTATGCAGAGATTTCCGCATGAGCTTTCTCGATGTAACAACGTTGTTTCCTGCACACAACACGACACATAACGATGACAAAAGAATCTGTTGTGTTAGAGTGAGAGAGAGAAAAATAAAGAAAGAGAGAGAGAGAGAGAGAGAGAGAGAGAGAGAGTGACAGTAGGTCGCAAAAACGTGTATACCGATATGACGTTACCACGCCCTAATTTCTTTCGTGCGACAAAGCGATTACAAGGTTGCGCGCGCGCGTACACTTGCATAGTCCATCGGCACGTTAAATCTTTCTTTCTCTATCTCTCTTTCTCTCTTTTTTCAATCTCTTTGTATCATCCGTATAACGTTCGATCGACCACTAATTCAATATGCTTTTAACGTTACCGCACCGTTTACGAACTTGTTCTTTCTATCTATTTTCAAGAGAATCGTTCGAGTTGAAAGATCGAAATGGTTCCACTCGTGTTTTAATTCATTCTCATACGTACATTCTAAAGTACTCGTTTGAAAATGAAATATTGATGGAAAAAGCTTGTTCGATCTATCTTCTTCTTATTCTTCTTATTCTTCTTCTTTTGCTTTCCCCGTTTCTTTCATTTCATCGATTCGATACTTTCACCTTTTTATCAATTTTCGACAATTTTTTTTTTATACTTCCAAGACGATTTTTAAAATCACGATAATTATATCGAAAACGAATAAATAATCGACACGCGTAATCCGTTTTTATTTATTAATCAAAATCGAGATAGAAATGTAATATATAACTTTCTTTGATATACGAAAAAATCGATTTAAAAGTGAGTGATATTTACGATAGCAAGTAGAAATGTTTCTCTTTGGTCAGACGTACTTAAATGGCGAAGCATTTATATATATATATATATATACATTATTATAACAATGGATTATATATCGAAAATATTGTAAAACTTCAATTAACGTTTCATTTAATTTTACAATTATTTATATTACAAAATCAATTCTTGCAATCTTATGACTTAGACTACTGTCATAATAACCGATACTTACTACAGTTATCAAAAAATGCATCGAAAAAAGAAAAAAGCAAATTTTATCTTTGAATATTACTATATTCGAACGAACTATGTTCCTCAAAATCAACGATAAAACCATTCGAAAACCTACGAACAATAGCAAACGTACGAAATGCTTATGGACATATGCTTGGTGCATATCTTTTAGGTATCGTAATCATGCATCCAAATAACGAGTACGATCGTGCTGGACATACTGAATACGTTTAATCGTAGAACTCGACACGATTGCGGTTGACAAAACGCGATAAGAGTTTGACGGTTCGCAACGTCGGCATGAAATTCATTACCGCTCACCTTGAATATAACAGTGGTATACTTATGTATGTATGATTGAATGAATGTTATTCTGCAAATCGTTTGAAAGCTAACAATTTGATTGTCCATGTTCGATAAATTGTTTACAAAAGATAAGTTTTCCCCATGTCAAAAAAGATTACTATAATAATCGGTCCCTTGTTATTAAATAATCAAACGAGAATATGGCAAATCGATAAAGTATACAAAATGGGGAACAAATGAAGCAGAGTCGATTTATGAAAGAGGAGACCGTGACAAATAAACGTCCCGAGAGTATTTTCTCTCTCTCTCTCTCTCTCTCTTTTTCGTATTTATGTATCACAATCATATCCAATAATGTATCATGAGACACGATACGATTTGAAAACAGCCAAGATATGTGATTGCATTGATTATTATTTTATGTCATGACCTTAACGTCTTGGATACTTCACCCCATTCTATATTTACATATAATATACATTATTGCAAAAACTAAGAAGAAAAAGAAAATTAAGATGGATGAAGAGGAGACGGGGAGAGAATAGATAAAAAAGATAAAAACCTGTGTGTGTATTTATCCACGTGGCAAGGACACCAAGATAAAAATAAAAAATTTACAATATCAACGAACGAGCTCAATTCCTAACGTTGTAATTATAAAATAATGCCAATCGGAAAATAGGATAATTAAGATTACGAGCTATATATGAAAAAGCGATATATGCATTTCTTGTCAATGTCAAATAAGTTGATAATTGACCATCTAGTTTATCATCGTCAATGTTCCGAACGTAGCAACGTATAATTTAGCATTTCTTGTCTCTTCCCGATGCATTATAGGTTTTTACCTTCATATTACAGTATTAATTATTGAAGGATTTCATTCATAATTTTTATTATTTTTTATACAAAAAATAAAATCTCCTCATATAAATGAATATAAGTAAATGTCTATTATAAAAGCCCGAGTATTCTTGATAGATATATCAAGTTTTGTAAATGAAAATAATAAAATAAATTAAATTAAGCAGATTTGTAAAGAACATTACGGTGTTCTCCTCTTGTTACAATGCAAACACTATTCTCTCTCTATCTCTGTATTAGCCATTTTTTCTTACAAGTGAAGTTTGCTTGTGTTTACGTCAAAATGTATCAATATTAGCGTGATATCATTGAAGTTCCTACGTCCATTTGCCGAATATAGTATCTATAACCGATCGTGTGTCAGAACATGTTGTGTCCGTAGGTTGTTGGTAAACCACATGTCATCCACGGTAGAAAGCTATCGATCAAACTGTTAAAGCGGTTGCAGAAGCTTTAAGACTTTTTTTTTCCTTCCCCCTTTAGAAGGAAAGTCGAACGAGTAAGAGTGTCGAGCTTGTCGTTAGCTTGATTTTTTTTTTCTTTTCTTTTCTTTTCTTTTCTTTTCTTTTCTCTTTTCTTTTCTTTTCTTTTCTTTTCTTTTCTCTTTTCTTTTCTTTTCTTAAGGAACATGTCACGAAAAAAACGCCAAAGAAAAAAAGGAAAAAGAGAAGAATATGCCGCTTTAAACGACACTTTGGATTACACGTTCTTTACTATGTCGTTGATGGATCAACGACAAGCTATGTATTTCTTCCTAGCTGCACTCGTATTCCACTTTTCTCTACTTAAGAAGATACCCGCCCCCCCCCGTCCGTCCGTCCGTCCGTTTAGCTTTTTATGTTCTACCGACAAGATTCGAGGACAAGTTTAAAGATCGGGACTTAAGACTCTAAAGCTAGAATTTTCGAGCATCTGGCTGAAAATATTTTTGGACATGCATGCTATACTGCAATAAGATAACGTGACTTGAAATTATTTTATCGAGTGGAAAGTTCAATTCATTTCCAATATCTCAAACCAACGCATCCTCGTACAACAGGGTTTAACCGGTAAATCCAAATTTTATCTCTATCAAATTCCATAGTTGAAAAAGACAAAGTAATAGAAAAAAGAAAAAAAGAATAGAAATCGAATTTCAAACGCAACCTCCGCAAAATTATTCGTTATTTTATTTTCTCTTAATATTATCTGCTTGAACAGGGAACTTTACGTTCGTTCCCGAGTAAAATACGATTAAAGAATAGAAAAATTTATCTTGTTGAGAATCGGTGCGTATAGTCAGTGTGGTTTTTAAGGAATTTAAGGGAAAAAATAGAAAAATAAAACGGAAAAATAGAAAAAGAGAATGGGAGAAAATGAAAGAGAGAGAGAGAGAGAGAGAGAGAAAGATAGGAAAAAAATGTTTCGTTCAACGCGAAGAAGACGGCTTGCAAATTACGCGCATGAATGAACCGTAAAAAGCCTTTTTTATTGCGACGCTCTGATGAGCACAAGAAAAAAATGTACGATATAATACGAGAGTTGGAATGGATGGATGGTTGGTTGAAAAACCAGGTGGATTTAAACTTTTAGGGAATAGTACTTCGGCTTGACGATTCATGCGACGATTTATGACATAAATTATTCGACGTTTCATATCTAATATTTAACGTATTATTTGTAATATAAACTATGCATATATATATACACATATGAAACAAAAGAACGTTACTAATCAAATGAATGATCGTGTGTTATAAGCAATAATATTCTATAGATGTAAAGAAAACTGAAACTGATCGTTAAGCAAATTTAACAATAATAACAACCTCATACAAATAACTCAAATCTCCGGCGGCTTCTTTACTTTCCGATATTAGTTTCTCGATTATGTTCTCCTCTCTCTCTCTCTCTTTTTCTTTGTCTTTAAGTCTCGGTTGTTTTAATCACTCGGTAAACTCAGATAATTTACCGTGACTCAGACTATCTAAACGAAATAACTGTTGTCAGTGTGTCGTAGCGGTGTATATTACGGAAGGTCGATAAGTTTTTTCAAAGTAATTCGCGATTAAACGAAAGGGGGATGGTGGTGGTAATGCATATAGCACTAATTTTCTTGAAAATCTTCAAAGGCTATTTGTATTACTTTTATAAGATGAAAACATCGTAGAAGTATCGTCAGCCTTAATAGCCAAACATAAAACAATGAGAAACAATTACACGTTTTACATTTAAGGACTCCTACTAAGAAATTTACTATTAATGAACGAACAAACGATTGTGTACGTATAAAAGAATAAAACGTGTTTCAAAACTTTAACTTTATAGAATAAGTTTACTTTAAGTACTTATTTGTATATAATACTTATTACACTAAATTCGCTGTGTGTGTGACAAACAAACATTACAAAAACTTTAATTCCCATGATTGATACGCAAAAAACTTACTTTACAAGTGATTTTCGTAAAGTCTTACATCAGTAGGTATATAACCCATGAGAAACCGAGAGAATATTTTATCGTGTTCGAATCTCGATCAACAATATACACCCGACGAAGTTAGAACGCTAACATAAGTCGAAGTAACGAAGACCATTGAACGCAAGCAAACTTCCTCGATGCCCTCGCGTTCCTAAAACTTTTCGAGAATACTTGCTTTACCAAGGAACAATGAATAAAATACATATGTATATATGTATATTGCGTAGCTTTTAAAACGAAGGATACATGGGATAAAGAAAGAAAAAAGATTATAAAATAAAAAAAAAAAATATATGTAAAGAAAAACACATCGAAGGTAAGTAATGAAGAAAATAACTTGTATCTCTCTAATTCTCGTAATTAAGACATGGTAGGTAGCTTGTAGTATTCTGTCAAGGGAATTTCCGCCTTCCTATACACTTGAGATTCATTACTGATTTCATTAAAAATACGCTCAAACCATAATTTCTTTCCACAAAATATACTCTAATGGTAAATATATTCTGAAAAGAAAAAGATTTGAGGAAATGGAAAAATGGCAAAAATTTAACATATTTTTGAGGGGTTAATATACCGGTAGATATACAAATAAATAATTGAATTTATATATTAAAAATATTGGAAAATGGATGGCATCGTTATTTCAGTGAACACAATAAATAATATATTATCATGATGATATATGTATAATTTTATATTTTTGTAATCGTATAAGGTGTTTGCATGAGAATATTTGTGATCAGTCAATATTGTGTTACAATTTACATCATATATAATATTATCGTGTTTGTGTTAAGAAAACTGCGAAAGGAATAAAATCTATGAAATATCGAGTAGTTTAATAATAACCTAAAGAGAAATCGTTTGATCTCGAATGTTGAAAAGGACGTAAAAAGGAATGAAAATACGAAAACAAAATTCGCAACGAATGTTCTTTCTCACCAGCGATATTTTCGTAACTCCTACGATTTTAACTTACGCGATCATCTTCCAGTCGAAAGATTTTTCTTCCTACGGGATATCGTTATTTCTTTTTTTTATTGTTATTTACACAAGAGAAAGAATATTATCAACGTAACGGAAGAATGCTTGTTGCTTCTATATTGACTGGCAATTTCAATTTAAAAATACTTTCGTCCAACTGAAAATAAAGAAGAAAAGAGCCAACGAGATACAAGAGAAAAGGAAAATATAGAAGAGGAATGAACTGTGACGTCAAATAAAAAGGAAAATATTCGACATTTTTTGAAGTTATTTCTAACGGACTGCATTAAAGATAGCGACACATCATTTTCTTACTTTTAATTCGAATCTACCTTTTTAATGATTTAATCATGACAAGTCGCGTACATTTCCAAACAAAAAACAAAAAAAAAATGAAAAGAAAAATACAATGAATGAAAAAATTCATACGAAATGAATAAACATCATTAACGCAAATCTTTCATAAACGAAATTTGTTACATGATAAATTGTTAATTACGAGAGAAATAAAATGTTCATTAAAATTGTTCGCATGTACATACCAACGAAATAATCTTGATTAATATTATATTTGATTTGATTTCCATCGTTGTCCTGATCAAAATAACTCGACGAATATTCTTCTCGAGAACAATATTATCGATCTTGAAGATGAATCAATTTCCTACTCTTTCATGATGAATAGGAAAAGAGTGAAAGAAAAATAGGAATGAGAGAGAAAGAGAATGGAAAAGATTTAGATTTATTGCAATACGCAACTCGAAATTTGTTGCCATTGCCAGAGATCGTAGGTTTGCGTCTGGTTCAGACATTCCTCTTTCTCTCTTTCTCGTAATATAATCAATTCGCGATTTCAAAGCATGCAATCGCACCTAAAATCACGCCAAGACGATTATGGTCGTTAGTTTTATTTCAAATGAACTGGGTAGACATTAATAGACACGAAATTTAAAACATGTACTTTACTTATTCACTCTCCATCTCTATCTCTATTTCTATCTCTCTTTCTCACTTTAACCGTCCTTGCTTTTATCTCTCTAGTATAACTCGATCAAGAATTTCCACGCACGTACGATCTCAACGCCGCACATAGCATTTAAATGGCTTTTGACTATCTATCTCGTGCGTGCAATTTCTTCTTACGAAACCGAAAGATCGTTAACCCTTTCGCGTTTACTCTCCTCTTATAAATTATCCTTGAACGTTCGATCTTTGACTCTTGAGTATAAATCGATTCCATCGAGCATGACAAGGAAATGATGGGGAAAAAGAACGAAATACTTTCACTGAAATACGTTCGACGTACATCCAAGTGAATTCCCAAAAGATTCAATCGTAGTTGAGTTCAACGGCATATGAACATGATTTACGATCGATGCTTTCAGATGATTTACGACGTGCAAGGACACGAATTATCGTGATCTATTGCTTAGAATACACACGCGTTATCGTATTATGAATCTGCTAAGTATATCGCGATTGTTTTTTTATAAAGTATCCCAAAAGCCACCATAAAGAATTCCAAAATTATATACATTTTTTATTTGGCAAGGTATTTGGAGTGACAACATCGTAGGCTCATACTTTTTTAACGACACTATAACTGTTGAGATGAAAAACTAAATATTATAATTGTACACAAATAAACCAATCATTTATCGTTTTTTGTTTCCCCTTTTTGTTCATAAGGAGACTTTTGGGAATTCTTGTATAGATAAATCGAGATTATCTCTAATATAAGATTGATAATTGATTTCAAAAAATAAATCTTTTACTTTCTTCTATTCTAATCTTTCGAATTTATCGTTCCTTATTCAAGAAAATTCTCCTTAGAATCTTTCGTTTCGAACTAGTCCCTCAGGGTTTACATGGGAACAGCATTATGCCATCTTACTTTCAAATATATCCTCGCATTTTTTATACGAACTTGAAGGTACCGTTAGAAACTCGTCGAACTTCCTAAGAGACTTTCCAACATATGCAAGATGTTACTTAATGTATGGTACATAGAAATCGTGGTAGAAATGATATTCACATACGTAACTACTTTACAAGTATATTTAAGATATATAAATGATAAAGAAATAAACAGGGAAAAGGTGGAAGGAGAAAGAGAAAGAAACAAGAAACTGTAAAAATGCAAAGGACAGAAAGAAAAAAAAGGAAGAAAGAAACCAACGTGACGTAAAATATTTACGCGGTTACACGTATCTTTGTACTTTCGCACATTATTTAACAACGAAAGATGTTCTAGAATGATCCTAGTATTCGCGTACCGACGCTTGCGAGGAATGTTTTACTCGCCACACCGACGTGTTTTCTTTGTTAGAAAAGAAAAGGAAGAAAAAGTATAAAGAAACTGTGTAAAGAAAAATGAAAAATATTGTTTTTTTTTTTTAAAATATATATACGGCAGATATCTTTTTCGCATCGAAATATCAAAGATATGAGAGAAAAAGCATATGGTAGACGTAATGTCAGGCTTTGTCTTGGAACGTTGTGCATCGATGATGATGGATTTCCATTCTCACTTATAATTCTACTTTGAGAAAGGTGATATATAACACGTAAAAATAAAGAAAAAAGAAAGATAATGAATAATCCCTTGATGGGGTATACTTTTGAAGAGCTTCTTGTAAAATAATTTTGCCTGACTGATGAATGCGATGAAAAACGATTACGGTGAAACGGTGATGAGTGATCGCCGATTGATGTATCAATTACGTGAACGTGAATAGGAAATAAAAATAAGAAGTAGGGAGAAGAAGAGCGTGGAAGATAGATGGATTAAAAAAAAAAAAAAAGGATAAAAAAAAGAATAAGGGAGAAAGAGAAAGGGAACGTAAGAAGTAAAACTTAACGGCGATAGTTACTTACTGATGCTAAATTAAACACTTGTTCAATGACCACAAATAAAAGTAGTGTAGATACATAGATTATCTTTATCTTTATCTCTCTCCTTCTCTCTCTCTCTCTCTCATCATATTCTTTCTTTAAACGTACAAGACGAACCATAAATTTTTTCGCGTAAAAATTCTCAATTTCGAAAACTTATGACGAATCGTAGGAAAGTGTCAAATCAAAGGGTTATCAAGAAGAAGAAGATGAAGGGAGAAAAGAAAAGAAATAAAAATACAACTTAAAAGGAAGAAGAATAAAAACAAAACAATAAAAATCTTTAAAAAAAAAAAGCTTCTCTCAGGAAGCTTTCCGCGTACCGTCGTCGCTTAATTTCAGACACGCTCGGGATTTCGGTGAATCTCATTAAAGAAACCTTTCTCTCATCGCTTTTTCGTCGTCGTTTTCGTCGTCTTCGTCTTCGTCATCTTTGTCTTTGTCGTTATCGTCGTTATCGTCGGCTTATTTCCCTCACATCGTAGTCGTCATCGTCATCGTCATCGTCATCGTAGTCGTCGTCGTCGTCGTCGCCTTCGCCGTCGTGCTTCACGCAAGCACATATTTTTTCGGGCACGTTCTCACACGAAACACATTACCACCCCGATGCTCGGGATCTTCACTTGATCGTTATCGTCGTAATTTTTGATAACCTAATAAGCTCACTTTTCTATTCTTTTTTTTTTTATTCTTTTCTTATTATAAATGTACGGACAGAGAGGGATAAATAAAAGAAAAAAAAAAAAAAAAGAAAAAGCTTTTCCAAAGAGATCGTGAACTACCCTTTTATCTTCGAGGAATTAAAAGAAGAAAAGAAAAAGAGAAGAGAAATAAGAAGAAAAAAAAAAAGGTAGAGATAGAAAAAATACCGAGGAGGAGGAGGAGAAAGAGAAAAGGGCGAAGAATAAGAATAAGAATAAGAAGAAGGGAAAAAGGTAAAGGGGAGATAGGAAGAAGGGGTGGGGTTGAATGGGGGTTAGGGGATGATAGGTAAAAGGGTAGAGGAGGGAAAAAGAACAATAAATTCTTCTTACTCAGGTTATTCGTAGTTCGAACATCGTGCTTTAACGAGCATCAAAAAGTGAAAAAAAAAAAAAAGGACGTTATAATAGGATATAGAAACTTAATAATAATAATAATAATAATAATAATATTAATATTAATAATAATAATTTTGAATAGATATCTAACATATAAAATAAAATGATATGTTGACGAAAACGAGGAGAAACAAAACACATACGTCGTCGTCGTCCAGCAAGAACGCGACACGAGTTACTCGCCCCGCTGGAAAAAAGACCCGCGCGCTGCCCGGGACGACGCGCGACTGACCAACGAGAGCACGGCGCGAACGGCACGCGCGGGGGTGTGGTGGGGGAAACACAGAGAGTAAGAGAGAGAAGAAAGATGGTGGTGTGCCGAACGACGACGGACGCGCGTTCGGTTCAACGAGCGCGAAGCACCGAACAGGACGCGCGCGCGCACATGCACACACGCACACGCACACTGTGACTACTAGCAGCCAAGTAGACAGAGAGAGAGAGAGAGAGAGAGACAAACAGAGAAAGATGGAAATATATGAATGAATCGCGTAGCAAGTTTCTCGCGTTGTTATATTTACTAGAATTTTTCTTTATACATTTTTCCTCTATCATATATTATCCTTTTATTACTTTTTCATCTTACTCTTTTTTCTATTTCTTTCAATTTTTTTCTTCTTCTCTCATTGAAGATGAAAAGAGAAAGAAAGAGAGAGAGAGAGAGAGAAAGAGAAAGAGATATTGCGAAGAAACAGTGTAAGAGCGAGAGAAATAACAGTCACGACCGTAGCACATCGTTTTGTGGACTGGCCGTAGAGAAGCGCACACCGAATATTCTCGAACTCGAACGGAAACTACCGAAGTCAATTTCGCCGATACATTACGCGCGTACCTTCGCGATTTTTAAATACAATTTATGATGACTGAATTGAAGTGATACTTGATTAATAAATAATTAAGTAATTTAATATGAATGAAAATTGGTTTGTTTTTTTTTTCTTTCTTTCTTTCTTTTTATGGATTATTACATCGTATTACTTTATATTCAAATAAAAAAAATGACAATTGGTATTATGTTATAACTTTTCATACAAGGTACGAGAACTGCATCATAATGATGATTTAAAGAAAAGCTTCTTGGGGCTTTAGAATGTGGAAATGTCGGCATTTCGATCGTATTACGTTTTTCCTTTTCGACTTGAAAGGGAAAGGAGTAAGGTGTCTTTGAGAGATAAGGCTGTTATCGTATCTTTATATTCTTTTATTCCCTTCTTTTACTTGAACCTTTCAAATTTAGCCGCCATCGCCGTTATTCCTTTCGTCTCGTTTCGTCTCATTTCGTTTCATTTCGTTTACCATCTTCGATGAATCGTATATATATATTCGATTTGTTGGAAGTTTTTCATTGGACGTTACGTTTGGTCTTCTCACCATACACTTATATATTATACTTACACGCTATGGAAATTAATCGTGGTCTACACTCTTATGTAAAGCAGCTTACTGAACGTTTACAAATACGGCTCGCATATCGTATGTAAATGAAAGCAACAAGAAAATCTTTTTACGATACGTCGAAGCTCGTTATTTATTTCGAATCGCCATCGTCATTCTTTGCTTCGTTATTTCATTAGGGATCATTATTGTTATCTCAAAATTTGTAATTAAATATTATTCTGAAAATTGATCCAATGAAGTTTTACATGTAAGCATTACAAATTGTATGATCATTTATTTATATCCTCAATATTACAAAAATATATAATATTAGAAGACTGTTAAAGAAATAACACTTTGCAAATTTTGTAGTCATAAATAAGAATGATTAGATATTTTCTTTTAATTGTCTATCTATCTATTTATTAATACGATCCAACTCTTTCTTCACGAACTTTCGAGAGTTGCATAGCTGCATAAACAGAAATATGCAGTTACGACACGCGTTCCTTACGTTCACCGCCGTTGCATTGTCCAATAGCCGCTTACGGCCTATTACGAACTATTGCTGCTTTGCTAATCGAATAAGATTGATTAAATCATCAACTTCGGTTATATTTTTTATTAGATTCTTCTTTAATATAGCAAAAGCAAAATTAAATAAAATTTTAAATTGTCATCATATTGTAATTTTGTAGTTCTACTGTCATAATTATCGGCACATATATGCACAGGTATATGTACATATACACGCTCAGTACATATTAGTAAATAATGAATTGATTTTATCCATATATTATTTTCGAATAAAGTTTTTCAAAATAAGGAAAAATCGATGTAAGATGTTTTGCAAAAGATTACATGCATCGTAAAATATTTACGATATAACCGTAATAAATTAGGACGAAAACTCGTACATTAGACTGATACAGATAAGAGAATCTTTACGAGAAACTGGACAGTTCACTTTGATCACGTTAATCTTGTTTACAAAGTTCCTTCAAGTAAAGTATCGAAAATCGAATTACAACACATTGTCGATAGATCTTCGTGCCGTAAAAGTGTTAATCGGTCTAACTCATCGTAAGATTTCCAAGAATATGTTCTCTGTATACTTTGGTAAGGCCTTGTACAAACAAAATCAATCCATTCTTCTTTCCTTAGTAAACTTTTCTCACAGATTCAGTTATTACTTTCCGATTTTCTAACGATTTGTCTTTCTATGTACATAAAATAGAAATGTCTATGTAGAATGTTGATACTTTATATAATGGATTCATCAATTAAAAATGTACAAAAAATACGAAATTTAAAATAAGATGTTTCATGTCAGAACCATTCCACTCAGTGAAGACAACCGACTGCAAAAGATTAGAATATCAATTTCGTGAGTATGTTGCGTTGTCAATGACGTGTATTCAATTTGTTCTTACCGAACGAATGAAATGTCTATTATTTCGCCGTTTTATTACAAATCAAAAAGAGAAAGGACAAAAAACGAATATTCGTTGAAATATAATCAAGCTTGAAAACAATAGTATAAGCGTTAAAAAATACATTTCTATGAAAGATTCATATTACCGGAAGAGTTCTGAAGGATTCTCTTTAAAAATCCAAAAATTTAAATTCGCAAAAATAATTCCCGGACTCAATCAAAAACTTTTACGGAACGATTTTGATTAGATTGGATATACTCGAATTTTCTAGTTATATCGTTATCTCTATTCCGTTACATAAATGTCCTTTCCCACAAAAATATTCGTTAGATAGAGATAGATTGGGAGAGAAAAATAGAGAATATCCATATTCCAAACCGAATTGGAAAATTGCGGCTGAATTTGAAGGATTCTAAAAGATTTCAATGTTTCGCCGTATGAAACAAGTTACGTGCTAACTTTGAAATAATATTTTGCAATTAAAGGGGGGGGGGGGAAAAAAATAAAACTATGCTAAAGTTTTCTGGAATAATTTCCAAGCGAATTTCTAAGAGAGATAGTTTAATGTATCGTTTATACAAAGAGAAAAGAAAATACTTCTTTCTGTATTACTACAAATGAAAATTAAGGATATAGAGTACAGAGAATGATAACTATCCGTCTTTGTTTCATTGTTGTTATTATTGTTGATATAAGAGAAATTAGATCTTCCATTAGCGAGAGTAGTCTTATTCGATACGTGAAAACACGGATTACGTTTTTAGCTATTGTATGACGTGGGTTGTCATCGTGCTGTATAATTGAACGAAAATGTAACATTTTAAGAAGAAATAACAATCTCTTTCTCTTACTCTATCTCCTTTTATCTTAATTTCTTTTTGATTTCATAAAAATCATCAGAAAAACACTAACACTTATATTTCTCGTAGTGAAAGCATCGTTTAAAACTAAGTTAACTCGAAGCGATGCACGCGCTTACGACGAAAGTTGGCAAGTAAAATTGCAAGGTACTACGTTCGTATGCGGTTTGACGGGTAATCATGGATCTCATGTTACATATATGACATTGACATATATAACTTATTTTGCGACGTATGCTACAGGCATAAGTATACGGAAATAAAGTGGTTACATTTTAACAACAGATGTTATAAAATATACACACAAATATAAAATAATATAAAAGATGAAAAAATTTTTCAAAGGAAAAAAATAAAATAATGGATACAGTTAAGTAAAAAGAAAGATTCGTTAATTTAAAAGAAAACTTGTAATGGAAAGAAAAGATATGATGAACAAACACGTATAACTTTGTTATTTGTATCTTTAGAAAATAGCAAAAACGTTATTAACTACAGTAAAAGTTATTTGCTTGTTATATCGAATTGAACGACAAGATTCGAGACTAATCACTTTCGAGTGCGATAACTAAGCTAATTGTAGTCGATAATATTCCGAGTGTCGCTTATAAAGCTTATCTAATGATTACGATAATATAGAAAGGAAGGCGTTTCCGTTTACGTCACATCGTGAAATTTCTATTAGCTTTCGATTGAAGAAGCTGTTTGCCAAAAAAAGGTGCTTTGCTTATAACACGACTAGTTGTTAATCTTGTGTGCTCTCTCTCTCTCTCTCTCTCTCTTTCTTTCTCTAAAACGTGAATTAAATTATTCTCTATTAGAAGAGGAAGGATATATACACAATTATCTTATATACAATATTTATTATATCCTACCTATTTCTACTTGTTAACCGCATAATACAAGTATCTAACTCGTTTACCTATGTACATATATGAAATTAACCTTTATTATTTCATGTCTATTAATTACGCTTTTTATTAAAAGCAAACAAGCGTATGAGATATAAGAAATGGTGGGAAAAAGAGAAAAATAGAGAGAGAGAGAGAGAGAGAGAGAGAGAGAGAGAGAGAGAGAGAGAGAAAAATTAAAATACATCGTTGCAAAAGTATACGCCAACTTATTTCATCCTTATTTCGTTTTAACGAGCAAACCGAGAGTAAAGCATTTTTTATCAAGGCATATACGACGCCGATGCTGATAGAAGGCTTCGAATTAATTACGCCTCGTCGACTGACGAAGCAAGCGTGCACGATTGTTATTATATGTGAGCAATTTTCAAAGAATACGAGATACAGCGAGAGACAAGAGAAACAAAAAAGATAGAAAAAGATAGAAAAAAAGAGAGAGAGAGAGTAAACGATAGTTTACGATCCTTCGAGAATACCGCTTCTCAAGCACGTAGCATTTAAAATTCCATAAGAATTTGTATACTTTGAAGATTACCAATGTATATACTTTTCTTCTTTTTATTTTTTGTTCATTCTATTGATTATAATTATTAATAAAATTTATGATCTCGTAAACAATAAAATGTAAAAACTCACGATTTTAACATAATAAAAAAATTAATAGCATATTTTTTTTTATATATTTTTTTAAAAAATACCAAAATGCAAAGAGAGGATTTTAAATGAAACGTAAATTGTTTCACAATTTTATCCCTTTGAGTCGATTAAAAGCACACGAGTTAACGAGCATCATTGAGTTTTCGATCAAGAAAATTTTAATAGTTTTCCGTGCACACGGGATAACGCTTTATAGTGATGATAACAGAAGTATTCCATCCTTTTTAAATAAATACAAAAGTAATTTCAAGTGCGACAATTAAATATAACTCGTCTCATTAAAACAATTCATTTATATCGTTCTGCCATTAAATGAAATTAAAAATAGAAATAGAAATAATTCGTATATAATGTTATTTCGTAAAAGAAATGTATATTACGAACGAAAATATTAAATGGACATATAATAATAAGATACAAAATTAATTAAACTTCTTTATTATCTCTTTCAATCTCGTTGTTTTAATTCACCAAGAAATGAAATACTACTATTCGTTAAGATCGATATTTCTCACGTTTTTATTTTTAATTTCGAATATATCGAAAACTATCATTCTTTAATGTCACGTGAAAATCCCAAAGAGAGGTTCAGTTTCGCGAGAGAGAAGAAGAAGTATATAAATTCTTTGAAAAGACGAAGAGAGAAAAATAGTTCTCGATCGAGTTGGTATCGTTAAACATATTTTTCTTGTAGAAACGTTCTCGAGAGTTGGAACACGCAGAGGAGAATACTTTTCTTCCTTCCTTCCTTCCTTCCTCTTTCTCTACCTCGAATTCGTTTCAACTATAACACAGACTGACATGATAGGTTCTATCGACGAATTTTTATCGAAATTCAATGATTTTTTTTTTACAAGAACGCGACATATCGTACCTACCTATTCTCATAAAAGTTTATCGAACGTTCATAATAATAGATCATAAACTTTTCGTTTAAGTAACTCTCCGTTTGATCACAAAATGTCTTTTTAATTATCTGATTATTCTATTAACGTTCTATTTAAGATTCTCAATGATAAGTATTTTTGATAATTTGATAAATCGAGCGAATGAAAAAAAGAAAGAAAAAGAATGAAAAGTGAAAGAGAGGAATAGAAAATAACGGAGAAACGAGAACTCGATAAAATAAGTAACATCCCTTAATAACCGTAGATTAATATCAAAGGAAAAAATGAGAAATTTATTTTAATGAAGGAATAGTAAAAAGATATTAAAAAACGAAATTTATCTCAATGAAGAACTCTAAATCGGGAATGTCCAACTTATTAGTCTTTTTTGAGAAACATATGAAGAAAAAAATATTGTCTCTACCTACACAATAACGATAAACGAATTTAACATCATGCATTTGACTAGCTCACAAAAAGAAATTCTTAATAGGATTACTTTAGTGGCATAATAGTGGCTAGTTCTGTTCTCGTAAAAAGATTAAGAAAGTTTATAATTCTGTTTTGAGTTACATTCATTACAGTACTAGACCACACTCGTTCTTAGGATTTCGAATTGGACACAGTCTTGTAACAAATTATTTTTTCTCGATTCTCATTTCAAAATTATTTCAAATATTTCTCAATGAATATACTTAACACGTACATTTATTACAAGAAAAATTATCGACAATTTGGATAAAATGCAATCGAAAGGTAAAAAAAATGAAATTTTTAAAGAAGAGAATGCAAACATACGTGGATAGTATAAGTGACTTTGTAAGAAACTTGGCAAATCGGCCAAGTGACCAAACGCGTTCAAAATGCTGCTTTAATATATGATAGCATGAATGTTATTTGCATGAGTATTCGAAGAATTTTTAAATCGCGAAGAAAATTCGAAATAAAGGGAGAAAGAAAAGACTTTTTTCATGAAAGTTGGAAAGAATAAAAGAGTGATATTAGCTTTGTAAAATAAATGCGAAGAGTGAAAAGATCTCGCGATTTAAAAATAAGCTTTTTACGTACGCGTCTAATTGTAAGTTTCAGTATTTGACCGAAAAAAAAGGGGGAAAAAAATGAATGAAGGAAAGAAAGTGAGCAAGACAACAAAAAATTACCCAAAAAAAAGGACAACGATGCTGACACATTTGACATCGTAAATAAGATAGGAACGATGACCAGACAAACTGTCTGGAAAGCGGCCAATCGACACGTTTATCGCGTAAATTCCCATGAAATTTCACAAGTATCAAATATGTCCACGACAGGGACACTAATACGTAATATGTTTGTCAAAGAACTTTCAAAACTGTCCTAACTATTTTTCACGTATTATCCTGATTTTATATTACAAATTGAATGCTATTAAAAAAAAAAAAAAAAAAAATAGAAATAAAGGAAAAGAGATGAGATTTTTCTTTTTATCGTATTTTTTTGTTTTTGTTTTTTATTTTCGGATATTTTATCGAGATAAGTCAACGTTGATATACGGATATCGTTTTGTTTTTCGGTAACTCCCGCGACAAAATTGCTTGGTTACCGCTAATAATGTTCGTGCTTTGCGTAAACGATACGGCAAGGATAACAAGGACATCGTAAATAGAAATAATTTGGTAGAAATAATTAATCAGAGTATTACTATTCGTACTAATCGTTATAAAAAATAACGATCTAAATGTTCGAACCTGCTGGACCCATCTTATCATTGTTAATATCAGCAACAATTCCAACAAATAATATGGGAGGGGGAGGAAAAGAGAGAGAGAGAGTGAGAGAGAGAGAGAGAGAGAGAGAGAGAGAGAGAGAGAGAGAGGAAAGATTTACTCGTACACATTTATTTCGGCTAACAATGACGTAAGCGAGCGTGTAATTACTTTTGTAATCGAATAGTACCTATCAGAAAATGGCACAGTGGAAAATATATGACAAATATCCGACATATTCTCGTGCTCTTCTTTATTTATAGTCAGAGAACCTCGAAATTCTATTATTAAAATAATTCTAATAGATGACTCCCGACACGTGGTTCGGTTTAAAACCGTCCATCTGCCGTTAGCACTGTTTTGTTGCATCGAATAAGTGGACATGAATGCATTTGTCAAAAAAGTACCAGATGTTAACAGCACAAAAATAATTATGTAGTATTCGACTTTACACAAAGATCATGAGAAAGAGAAGAATGAGATAAGGGGAAACAAATTTATATAGAAGTGGATTTTAATAAGATTCATACCCTCTCAGTCAATTTAAAAATAATCAATATTTTCTTGTAATACAATATTACATAATCATTGTTATATATAAAAACATATTTTAGAATTATTGTAACTTTTAAATAGATATAAATTTTATTACATAAAAGTATTTTATCGTATGAGAAGTAAAATTTGAAATATATGTAACGAGTAAGATAATAATTGGACGATTTAATTAAATTTTTCTTGCTTTTTTGTTTTTTTCTTTAAAACTTTAGATGTAATCAATTCATAAGTAGGTGTTTATATAATTACTATTCTTTGTCCAATTTATTTACCTTAATTACATCTCATATTAAAATTAGAAATGTTGAAATTTATTTCCATGAAGAAAATGAATAAAATTTCAATCTTTCTCTTTATTTCATTTTCTTCTTTTCATTCAATTAAATAAGCCCGGAAATATCATCGAACTTACATTCGTTTTAAATTCGATTAATAAACATCATATGAAAGTATCGTGTTATTAAAGAGCTTATGAAATTGACTAAAGATTACGAAGTATGAGAAATGAGAAGACAAATGAGTCAAGTAATATGCAAAATTGTGATGCATATATTATGTACACATATATATATATATATTTTTTTTTTTGTATATATACCACAGCAATTACAGTATCATTCATATCGAATGGAAATTCGATGTTCTCCGTTATACACGAAATATGGTTTAAACGTGGGATTAATTATCGCGAGAAATCTTGTAACCGGTTACACCAAATAAACGATCCACTTCCACGAATGTTTTCTTTTCGTGATTAATCACCGAATGAAATCGTAAAGTAACTTACGGATGAAATGAAATGAAAAAAAAAAAAAGAAAAAAAAGAAAAAGGAACGAAAACAAATAAAAAGAAAAAAATAATGATACAGAGACAGAAAAAGAAAAGGCAAGGAATAAAATAAAAAAAAACGAGTCGAATTCATCTTGCAAGCAACATCCGTAAAATCTTTCTCGAAGTGGCAAAGAAGAGCTCCTCTCATTCGATAGAAAACCGGTTCGAAGATGAAAATAATTCGCGAACGTTGATCCTTGCTGCAAACTCATATTGACCACTTATCGTTCCCCAGCAAGAACGTCACTGACACCGAAGAGATAACAAAATACGTTTTAGCGAGAACGAAAATGTGTCGATAGAATCGAACGACGTTTTTTTCGAACGTATGACGAAACATTCGTCTGTATATACACGTCGTCATATATATGTAAAGGTGAGAGAAATTTTGAAGAAGTGTGTGCACCGATATTTCTAGAAATATCGATAAACAAATTTCTTTTAAGTACCGCTAAGAAAATGTTATTCTTTATTTATCATATGTGTGATGATATAGGTAAGAGTGTGTGAGAGTTTATTGTAAGATGAAAGAGAAGGATACCGTTTCTCTAGAGGGGAATGCATATGTTTTAATTGTAAGGTGATACCACTTGGATCCATCGCTTAATATGTGGTCGCATTGAAACCTCTCGAATATTTCCGACACGGAAGTACAAGAAAAATCCAGATTTGTTATGATCGGAAATGGTCGGAAAAATTCGAGAATTAATGCAAGTAAATGATGATAGACGATGGAGGAATAGGACCAAAGGGCGCATTTGATATTGTATTGTTTGTACGACGAATGTTTGTGTGTGAAAGACGATGGCAAGAAAGAATTAAGTACAACGATATCTTCATTAATTACGATGTTTAAAGTAACACATAACACAACAGATTGATTAATTATTAATTTAGATTATAGATACTTACTAGTTCTTTTCTATCTCATCTCATTACATTTTTTTATACCTTATTAAATCGTTTAATATAATATTTATTAAACGATATTAAATAAATTAAATTAATAAATACATACAGTAAATTATACATTTATATATGTAATTACTTTTGACAGAAAATTATTCATCAACAAGATAAATCGTTCGTCTAATATATCGTGACTAATAACGTTCGGGTTTGTTCGAAAATACTAAAATCCAGGACGCTTAATTCTAATTATGAGAGTTATAACGACGTTAAGTGCATCTGGCTATCGTATAGTTGCCGTTGTAATCGTAAATTTCTAGTGGTGGTAAATGAAGGAGAAAGAGAATCGTGTAAGAGCAACTTGTCTGCCAGCTGGAATAGCAATTCGTAATCCGGTTGTTAGAGATTTGGATGATCGTTATGATATCCTTAAACGAAATTTACCCATAAATGTTAAAACTTATCTATAAGAAATAAGAAAATATCGATTCTTCGTTAATTATTTATTTTTTGTTTAGTTCATAATTTATGTATATAATCTCGGGTTTGTAATGTAACATGTTAGATTCGTATAAAATGTTACAGGTAAAAATATTTACAAATATCATATATTCCAGTCACTTGAAATACATTTTTTAGTAATTAAGTAATATCGATCCGTGTATGCTTGATAAAATGATCGACTTTTTATTTTCATAATCTTATTTCGAAAAAATGAAGAAAAATAAGAATAAGTAAAAAATAATGTGGTAGATAACTAATCTATCTTCAAAAAGAAATTCTGAAAACGAAGCCGAATCCATAGAAGAGAACAAGAATTCATATTCGAATAGTTGATCCTCTTTGCCTTTTAATCCTTTAATTTATTTCTCTTAGCTTTTAGTCCAAAGCTTTCGCATAATACAAACCCCTCCCTTTTCTTCGGGCATGAAAAAGAGGAATCCTGTTTCAGTCCTCGTTCTCGTTACGATAAAAGAGAGAAAGATAGAGACGAATAAAAAGGTTTAATCCTTAGAGAATCACGTGTCGCTGAGGAAATCTTCTGGGGAACTTCTCATCCCACGTATACCTTTTTCGGTAGTGATCTCTCGAATTTGTGTAAATCTTTTTTGTTGGTTAGATATGGTCGAACCAGAAACTGTGACTCTTGCTACACCGGAACAAATGCTTCCTAATGCACTAGCGTATTTAAATGCGTTAGACGAAGTAGTTTTTTTCGATGAACAACTAGGACTAATGGATGAGATCTTGCTAACGTTATTGCTACGCCAACGTTCGTTTTCTGATAAATAATCTCGTTGTAACGTAGGAGGATCAGTTACATAAGAACCGGATAAATCACTCTCCAAATGATGTCTTTTTTCCGACAAACAATGAAATATCTTATGTGAGTTTCTTTTTTTTAACGTTAACATATGTTGCCTTGCCAATTTTTCTTTAGAATTTAAAGAAAATCCAGAATCCTCCAATTGGAAAAACGGGAATAAAGGTTTGGGTATACCTGTTGTAAAAAATACTGGTACGATTTTAACTTTTTCTATGCTTTTAGGTAAACCGATCACTTTACTTCTTCTCGTTGATGTTAACGACTCATTTGTTCGTATGTTAGAAGTTTGAGAAGACTGATCAACAGCCATTGTTTTTTCTTCTCGTTTTTGTCGTTGTTCATTCAAATGTAATTTCGAATCTCTTACAATAATAAAATCCTTCGGCGTATTTTCATTTATAAATTCGACGTTTTCTATCAACGAAATAGATCTTTCCTTTTTGGAATAAGGAATAGGAAGATTCAATGGAAAATCTTGAGTCTTTTTGCAAAGGGAGATGTTAGAAAACGATTCCTTGTCACCCGAGAGAACATTTTCATCGATAAGGTTCGGGATGACGATAGCCGAGCTCATCGAAGAACCCCGCAAATCTTTCTTGCTTCTTTGCCGTTCCGTAGTAGTATGATCTTTTACCACTTCCTTCGATCTACCAAGAATCAATATATCCGAAGGTTCATCGGCGTTTGCTCGTGAAATATATTGACTTCCATTCATATCGTAGGATTTTCTTAAAATAAAATCCGTATCATAATAAAGTGAACCCTTTTCCTCGTCGTCGGTCGATCTAACAATCCCTTTTTCCCTTTGACATCGATCGCGAATACAAGAAGATCCAGGCCGATAATAGAAACGTTCAAATTGCGAATTTATCTGATTGTGAAAATAACAGTTTGAAATCTTTTCACCGAGATATTCGTTTCCGATTGAAGAACACTCCTTCTTACTCGGAGTAATTTCAAAATACATTGGATCTTTCTTCTTCGGTTCATTGTACGATCGGTCCGTACCGTGGAAACCGGTTTCGGTTTCGGTTTCGGTTTCGACGAAAAATTTCGAAGTACCGGTCGAGTAACGGTAACAACTTTCTCGCGATTTCGATTTACCGACCATCGTCATCGGCGAAAACTGTTCCTTCTTATTGCCGACTAAACAACGATCGATATCAATACGATCACCAATCGAATAACCACCGGTTACTTTATTTTCATCTATGGTATTTGATATTCTTTGTAATTTTAATGCACGAAATTTAGCAGCTATTTCCCTGAGCTCGCATCGAAGCGGCGAAAATTCTCCTTGTATCTTCAAAAGTACGTCAGTGTCGTTAATAACGCGTCTTTTTTGATTAAATAAATCGGACGATTTGTTTTCCAATCGTGAATCATTAACTTGATACGGTGGTATATATAATGATGTTTTAGACGATTCCGGATTCTCAACAATGTCAATCAGATCGTTAGAATGGTGGTCTTGACGTTTATCGGAATAAACAATTCGATCTATCGGATTTTCTATATTTTCTGTCATCTTCGGTACTGATTCTTTCATTTGATCCTTTTCAGTTAATTCGATATTCTGTGATAAGATTAAAATCCATGTCAATACATATATAAATAAATCTATATAATTTATACAAATTTAGATACTTTATTAAGATCCTGATTCTCATTTTAGATTTTTATTCTTGTATTTAGGATTAAACAAATTAATTAACAAATTTTCTTATTGTCTTATCCGTCACACAACAACAACAACAAAATAAAATAAAAGACGTATTAAGATTTATGAAATAATCGTTCAACGATCAACGTGTTAAGTATCACATTTATCTACCTGAATTACAGGTAATAACATTAAGGATTCTTGTCTATTCAGTTCATATTTCTTGCCCAAATAACAGACTTCCGATTTCACTGATTCCGCTATTTTTGATTCGGCCGATAAGAGAAGTTCCGTTTGTTCTACTATCATTCGTAATTTTTGCTGACGAGCGAACGAGGAATCCGATATCATACGATCTTTGACTTCAGTAGTAGGGCTTGATTCGATACTTCTCAGAATTGGTAGGGATATTGTACTCATAGCAATATCGCTTACATCCTTTCGAACATGGGCGTATTGTCGAAAATCCATTTTCTCCTCTGTACCGAAACCTTCCGAAACCTTTAAGGTCCCTTCGACTACTTCCTCTTTCCGTAGGTTTCCGGAATGCGATTTCGATAGAAAATGAGTATGACAAGTTTTCCCTTCCTGTAATCTCGACGGACCCTCGCTCGAAGTCTCGTAATCATTTTCTATTCGTTGGAATGTTAAACAAATTAATTATTTTAATATAATATATTTCTTATATAAATATAATACGAAAATCAAATACACAAATTCGTTGTGTATTGGTAACATTATAAAATAATTATTTAACGATCCAATTTTTGTATTTTTACGTCTAGAAGAAAATCATATAACATGAAAGTATATATTATGTTACTTGGACAGAGATACGTAATTTGGTCAACTCGTAAAATAATAAATTGTTCATTGAACACAATAAGGATTTCATAATTTTTAGATTTTCATTTTGTTAAAACATTACCAATTCATAGAATAATTTTTACATTATATAATTATTAAAACTATCATAGTTCCTATTTAGTTTAGTTATATCTTATATTTTTTTAAAATACATATAAAAATTTAAGGCACAAAGTAACAATTAATTTAGCGGCGATAAAACATATTGACGCGAAATACATAAAAAAAAAAAAAATATGTAATTAAAAAATTACATATTATTATAGAAAATTAAAAGCGTCAGATAATTTTGTTCATGCTTAATAAATTTGTGAAGAAAGTAATATTTAAAAATGTATTTACAAATATATATAATCGATTAGATTGGAATTCTGTAGATTTTAAATGAAAGAAAGGAAAAATGTAGGAAGAATTATTTAAGAGGAAGTGAAAAGTAAATAAAAACGAACCATCTGTATCAGATGTGCAAGTATTGGCAGAACTTGGCCTGGATTTTGCAAACGCGTGCCGATCTGGACGATCGTCCTGGGACTCGTCAGAAAGCCCTTCAGGATTTCCATCGAATGTAATGGGTTTTTCTCGTTCGATAGAAGGAACGATCGGTTTCCTGGACGGTGAATAATCGAGCAGCCTTCCAGTGATAGTTGCTCCAAGTGACATATTGTTTATAGGTTAAATATGAAACGAGTTTCCTTATTTTCTTTTTCCCTCCTCTTTCAAACACGATCGATCAGCGCTAACTTGAGCGAAATTGAACGAGGATGTGCCGTCAAGGAGCATAATTTTATGGAAGTTCTACGCACCTTCGAGAATCGTACGAGAATTTCCTTTGAATCGATCTAAGCTGATATTTGGATGAACGAAATAAAAAAAAAAAAAAAAAAACAAACTTCGTGTTGCTCTTACGTATATACATGTATGTATAGTGTAAGTATATATTTACACATAGAATCGTATTTTATTTAATATGAATGATGTGTTTGATGCTTTTTAGCCAATTTGCTTATCGACGCTTGAGTTTCATTTTGTACAATTTTTTATTCAAATAATTTGACGCCTGTGATAGGAAACATCAAATAAGCAAATTAACCAACAAAATAATATTTATGGTTTTTAGGTAACACTACTCGTATCATAAACGTTTCGATTAATAGGTTCTTTTCAATACTATTATTTCTTATTTTACGATTTTGGTATCTCAAACCTATTACGCCTCTAGGCGTATAGTCATGTTAAAAGAAATATAGATAAAACAGTTTTAACCAATATATATTTTTCGTTTGTAAACTTTTACATATATGTACATATAGATAACTTACGCTTGTGTGTATACTTCTTTACATGATTGTGTATTTAAATGCGTTTTCTATGCATGTATAGTATATACTAAGTATGTATAATATACGTATTTTAATATCAATTTCCTAAATATTCAAATTGATTAGGAGAAGTATTAAAAATTGATAAAATAATCTTTTATATTAGCTTATACTATTTCCTTTTTATCGATCGTTATTATTACCAAAAGAATTCTAGTTAATACTTAATAAATTAATTACGATTTTTATCAACGATTTCGTCATTGGTCAATAATCTCGTATAAGTAAACAAGTTAAATTTCACTTATTCATTATGTAAATTTATTCGATTGGCCCATCGAAAAATAATTTCAAACGAATGAATTTTATAACATTTTCAACGATGAGCTCTACCTTTAGCGAGACTTTCTTCACCTTTATAGATACAAGTTTGAATTACTAATTTAAATTGCCAAATTACGTTATTCGTTGCATATACGATGAATTGGATTGTCTTCTCCGATATAATTACATTCGAATAGAACGATAATCATCTACCAACGATAGATTTGTACTATCCATTATATAATGAAGGTTCAAAATACAAGGTATAACAAGCAATATTTAGTTACATACACAAATAGATAGGTAAATATATATATAACTGAATACCAATTACCATGAAGATATTTCTCAAGTCGTTCTTTTCTTGAAATAATACGAAAAACTTTGATGCAAACAAAAAAAGAAACTACTTCTAAAGTAGAACGCGATTGGTTGTTTGGATTTGTTGAGAATATATTGTAGTTAAATAATAAATGAGTTTATTTATGATATATTTCTATTAATATCATCGTTACGTAATAGTATAACAATCAAGGTAAAATAGAAAAGAAACGGTCTAACTGTAATTGATTAAAATTGTTAATTATAGAAAAAAAAAAAAAAAAAAAAAAGAAAAAAAAACATAAATCTTCAATAACTTGATTAACGTAAAAGAAAGAACGTGATGTAATAATTTTCTTCTAATAAAGGTAAAAAAAGGTTTGAGGATATGACTACGACGATTTACTACTATGATTACAGTGAAATGTAATTTGCCATTCGGAGGGTGCTCATTACCGTGTCGGTTGAACCGGTATGTCATTAATATCAATAACCACTTAGTACAATATCCACGTACCCCTCTTACGTCAAATTCGTCTACCCTCGTGAACACATTTCTACACTCTCGAATATCTGACACCACCACCACTACCACTAACATTACTACGATCTTTCAACCTTTCGACCATTTTCAATTACCTTCGATAAATTCGATAACCACAAACGTTTCGACAAGTTTATCATTACGAAATCGATATAAATTATGTTGGTTAAAATATATATTTAACTTTTGATTCTTGAGAAGAGAAAATAATAAATGATTACCGATCAAAAAACTTTCTATCAAATTATTTAAAAGATAAATGTCTTATCATAAAGATAACGACTCAGATTTATTATACATACACAAGTGATTATTCATTCTTATTCCGAATAAATTGATATTTAATAGGATACAATATTTTCCATTACTTTTCGTCTCGTTGAAACCAGTTAAAAAAAGAGTAAAATTTAATGGTGAATAACACAACGTGAATGGTAGTCTTTTTAGTAAGAAACCATTGTGAATTGTCGCGATTCTTAAAATGAAAAAGCATTGGGCCAATTTAGACGAACGTTTACTTTCCGAGAGAAAGAAATAAGAAGAATAAGAAAGAAAAAAAGAGTAAAAGTTAAGAGTAAGAGTCTTGCTGTTGAATATATACGTGAGAGCTTATTTCTCAAAAGGAATGCCCAACAACGAGCTTAATTGTCCGGGAAAACAAATTTCAGACGATTAAGAAACATTTTACGAACTACGAGTAGAGAAAACTAGCGAGCGCATACTTCTTTTTCCCACCAATATTTTATCTTATATCTTTCTGGTTTAACGCGTACAATCTCTTATATAGAACGTTTCAAATATACGAGCCATTGCGAATAATAAAAATGAGAAAAGAAAAGAAAAGAAAATAACAGTATATTCATCTTTTTATACTCTCCGTTTTATGGGTTCGAGGGCACCACTCTTCTATTAAACACCTTCTTGCACTTGTACAATACTATCAGAAAGTTATAATCTTTTGTTATTTCAGATTGGATACTCATTCATGTTACTAACCATACTGATCGTAAATGTTAATATAATTACAACAAAGTTAATCGATAAATTAGTGATATCATTTCTAAACAATCGCGATATGAGATATAAAATAGTATTGTTTAAAAGACTTTTGAAGATCGAAATAAACGTGTATTATCGGTATGAGACGTTAAATAACGTGAGGTTGTAAAGTTAAACTAACGATTTCTATGATTTATATAAACGCCATTATATTGCTTACTTCTCTATTGATCCTGTGTTATCGAACTAAGAAAAAGGAACAAGTAGGATTCAGAAAAATGGATGTGGTAAAAATGTCGAGTTAAAAATACGATTTGAAGTAGAGAAAGAGAACGAGTAGAGTTTTCTTCCTAAAAACGAGAAGCAAGATTTTTATTTGATCGAACAGCTGTGCTCCTCCCCATTAATTTTCTTTCTTATTTCTACCATACTCGACCATACTCGGAATCCAAGGAATTCGTAAATCACCGTTAATACCGTTTCACGTTTGTGAAACTCGAATATCCTCTGAACGTTGATCTTTGTTCTCCAGTCTCCCCCTATATCTTCCTTTAAAGAAAATGTGAAAAGGTATTGACAAAATTTATAAGCTCTAACGCACAGTACTCCTGGAAACAGCACTTTGGTCTTTTGTCCGAAAGAAAAGGGACAGAAAAAGAAAAGGAAAAAAAAAAAACAACAAGAAACGAAGAAAGGAGAAAGAGAAAATCTAAAGAGAGAGTGAGCATGAGAAAGATTGAGAGGAGTAAAAATCGTTGAACACATTGTCCACAACGATATGCGCAGTTACGCAAAGCTACTTTCACAAGCTACAACGAAGGACAATCCATTATCCTTTCTCAGGACACCGATAATTTAATCGTATGGGTCAACCCATCACTACCTCCTACCCACTTCTTGTTTTTTGTTTTTTTCTTTTTTTTCATTCTTTTATCACTTTCGTTATTTTGTATACTGATCGTAAGATAGATGATACTTTTTTGTTTTTTTTTTACATAGGTAGAAAAAAAAGGAAGCAAAATTCGATTGGTTGATAATTAATGCATGTTCCGAACAATTGAATTTACAGAAAAATAATTCATTATCCTTTCTAAGGATATAAATAATTTAATCGCGATCTAATTATTTCACTCTTTCTTTACTTCCCCATTTTAATCGAGAAATAGATTACTTTTTTTCTTTTCTAGATAGAAATGAATTGAATTTTTTAATAATTAATTTTAATTGTTCGAACGATCGAATAAAGATTATTTAACATCGAATTTTTGCAAAGTTACTTTTTACGAATACACGAAAAAAAAAAAACAATTATCCTTTTTCGGGTTTTCAATAATTTCATTGAAGGGATCAACCTAATACTACCTATTTTTTTTTTTTATTTTTCATTCTGATCGCAAGACAGATAATACTTTTTCTTTATATTGCAATGAAGTAATTTTAAATTAATTAATAATTGATTTTCGTTCGAATAATTGTAAAATTACTTTTACTGATAGACTGAGAATAATTTATTATCCATTATTCTGAATTCCAATAATTAAATTACACGATTAGAAACCATTATTTTCAATTTCTTTACATTCTTTTATACCCCCTTACTTTACTTTATTATCCCCGCGATTGAAAGACAAAAAATCGATTAATAATTGATAATCTTTTAAACGATCGATAAAATATTATTTACAATATCAAATTTTCACTCGACTCACAAACGAGTTTTCGATCTTCGAACGATCCCCCGTACTTTCTTTCTCCCATGGTCATACCATATACTATTCGAACATAAAAGAAAAGGGAACAAACAAATAATATGTATGAAAAGAAAAAAAAAGAAGAATAAAAAAAGAATTCGATTCGCAAACTGGACTGATTGAATAACGTCGTTTCCACGCCTTTTACTTTTATAACAGATCGAAGGTAAATGTAGGAAACTACATATTCGTCTGTACAATTATATCTTTATTCTTTCTCTCCTCTTTTTTTTTTTTGTTGATTCATATCGAACCGAATGAAAAGATCAACGTGATGCATCAAGCATTTCCGGTTTAACTAACATCAAAGTGTTACATAATAAAAATAACATTTTTAAAGTGTTACGCGTAAAAGAAATGTTATCAAAGATGATATACGAATTTTTTTCATAAAATCTGTAATTACAACTTTATTTAACCAATGATAATGTTAATTCAAGAAAATCAAATAAATAAATTTAATGAAAATAAACATGAACATTGAAAAGATAAAATGGACGTAAACAATATTATCGAAGAAAATATACGAGTTCTTTTTATATATATATATATATAATCGTAATTTTAATTTCATTAAGTCAACACGAGATAGATATAATAAAAATAATTAAATAAATAAATGTAACGCGAAAAAAAGAAAAAGAAAAAAGAAGATAGAGAATTTATATGACACAAAGGCAACAAAGAAATGTCATCGAAGAAGATACGCAAATTTTTCTCGATAAAATTGTAATTTCAGTTTTGTTAAGTTAACGATAGTATAATAAGAAAAATAAATGTAATGAAAATAAAATAGACCATTCGAATGATATAAGAACAGATTGACAATTAAAAAATACAATTTGAATGAAATCATCTGTCGTTTAACCGCAGTTGTATGCATGAGTGCATTTATATACAATATATATATATATATATATGTATCTATAGAACTTATTCAATATGAGATGTCAGGTGCAGCGACTTTGTAATAATTTTAATCTTTCATGTTCGTCAAACTCTCTCTCTCTCTCTATTTTTTTCTTTTCTGAGAATATATTCGTATACTTTCCAAACAAAAAAAAAGGAAAAAAAAATAATTTTTTCACGAATCGAATTTTTACTAGAAAGATAGACAAATAAATAAAATCCATAAAATACAATTGAAGAATTTCGCGAAGTGCATCATCTCGATTTCCAAATCCGACCTTGTTTATACTCTCTCGTTCGATAAATGCAATGTATTGGTCGCGTGCAAGCGAGAAAAATCGAGTTCGAAGAGAATAACAGTAACAGCAATGGTACACCGTGCTACCGTCATGCCATGACTAAATCGAATCTTCAAGAGACAGATTCTCGATCAGGGTAAAAGCGTTTCAACGAAAATTCGATGCATCGATCCTTTTTGTCTTTATTCTTTTTTTTTTTTTTATCCCTTAACTTCGTGACAAAACTTCCAATAATTTGGCTGTAGATTTTGAAAATCATTTTTTATTCGATGACGCAAAGACGATCATCCATTTTGATTTTGGTTTTTCGAAAGATGCGTAGAGTACCCCTGATATTTGATAAATTTCGTTTCCCGTCCCGCCCCCCTTCCCCCGCTTAAGAGGGAAAAAGAAATCTAAGAGAAAAAGAGATAAAATACATTTGTGGAAATACGTGATAGAAAAAGATTTGAAACGATACAATAAATTGATAAAAATACGACGTCTGATCGGGATCGTAAAATTTGCAGATGATTCCATAGAAAATCATGAGAGATTCAACGGAAAGTAAGATTAGGTAGCAATAAATATAAACGTTTAGACTCATCCCCTATTTTATCGGTATCGTATTTCAACTTAGTTTTTCTCAGAAATGTTCGTACCTTTTACAGGAAAGAGAAAGAGAAAAAGAGAGAGAAGAAGAAGAAGAAGAAGAGAGAGGATCAATCGATTCATCTTTTGTGGTTGAAGATTTTCCTCGTATACGAAAGGAAGTGGAAATACCCAATGTTTTATTTTACAATATATTCCATTACAAGACGGACAATTTCTTTTTCTTTCGTGTATTCTAACTCACTCCTTAAAACGCAGTTCGTTCCTTTTTCCAAAAAAAAAAAAAAAAAAAAAAAAAAAGAAAAAGGAAAAGCTTTCGAGAGATGTGCATGATTCCCTCCCTTCGTATCTACTACTCGGTGCATCAAGGAATAGCGAAACTAAATTGCGACACGTTTTTCAGAAAGCATTGAGAGTAATTTAAATAAAACGTACCTTTGCGGATACGTATACACGGTGAATATAAATCGTTTTGGGAAGTGAAATTTCCAGTAAATCTCGTATGTAGGCGAATATGCACGCGTTTTTCCTTGAGACCTTCAACGATGTTAAACAAAAAAAAAAAAAAGAAGAAGAAAGAAGAGACGAAAAAAAGAAAGAAAGAAAGGAGAAGAGAAGGTTGAGATGGTTATCGCGAAACTTGTACAGCATATACAGTTTTTTTAAAAGAGTCTTTCGATTCTTTACTTTGACGGAAAGAACTAGAAAAAGAAGTAAGAATGACAGGAGGAATGAGAGGAATAGAAGGAAGAAAATCCTGTGAAAGAAGATATGAACTATTTGGAAAAAGTATTTCTACCAAATCAAACATGTAACACGGAAAACGTATTATTTACTTAATAGCTCACAGAATGTGTCTCGTATCTCTGCAGCAAGAAAAATATCTAAAAAGAAACGTCGTAAGATTGTTATGTCGTGGAAAAATAAAGATAGACGAAGAGCTCTTGGGATATTGACTCCAGTAGTCAAGTAAAAGCCCTTAAATGGTAAATATAATAGAAGAACACAACAAGTTGGATATTTAACTTTAAACGGAAGCGGAACTCAAATATTATCGGAGATTAAACGTTCCTAACTCTTTTTTCTTTTTTTTTTTAAATAATCCCCCTGATCGGATTGAAGAAAAATTGTTATTTCTTTTTTTTTCTTTTTTTTTGTTTCAGACGATCTCGCTAAGTATTTCAAAAACGACCGGCTTTCTACGAGGTAGGTAAAATACTTTCGAAATACACGTGAAAACGTAGCGATAAATAACTCGACGTACGATAACGTTCCTTCACGATTTCGCGTGTCTCGTTATATCATGAATACGATGGGAACTTGATTAAATCATTCGATCGAACGATTTCTAGTTTCACGGACGAAAAAGAAGATAAAAAAAAAAAAATAAGAAGAATTATGTAAATGGGGACCCGCTTTAATTTATTAGATACATATATGTAACTTTTTTCTGCTTCTTCTTTTTTTTTCTTTTCTCTCCCCTTCTTTCTTTCTTTTTCTCATCTCTTGTCGTTTCCTTGTGATGACACAACAGGGCTGCACGAAAGTGAAGGGACGAGAAGCAACACGAACACGCTTCCTGTTCTCTACATTTCCAAGAAAAAATTGGGAGAGGCTCCAAATTGGAAGATATGTTCGAGATAGAATTGTAAATTGTGAAAGGTGATCACCTGCTGTCTTTCGTTATTAATGATTTACAAATATTTCATCACTCATTATAGATAGAGAAATGAAAATGTTTAGTAGATATAGAATAAAATTCTAAATTATATTAACAATATTAAAATAATAAATAATTAACAATAAAATATTTCTAATCATCTCTATTAGTCTATTTCTCCCCCGCCCCTCCCATAGAAATTAACACTTGGAAATAAAATTGACACTTCGAAAATAATTATTTTAACAAAGCAAAATAATAACAGCGGATATTCATTCGTCGATTCTTAACAAAAAGAAAAATATAAGAACACGCGGAGAAAGGTGAAGATCGATTTACCGTTTATAGTCGATCATCGATCCATATTACAATTAGTATTACGTATACTATTTATGTCACGAAATTCAACCAGTTTTCTTTGAATTTTGCGCACCTTTACGTTTGCCGGTGTTACGTATTATTTTGGTAAGAATGAGATGGAACAGTGTGAACAAAATCATGAGAAGCTATCGTACACTCGGTAGGGCGTGCGGCTGCTCCAGTGAAAGTAATCCTCTTTCGCTTGGTAACGCATTGCCATCTGGTCAGTCAGGCATATAAAAAGCGCGAGTGGACTAAAGGATGACACACTCAAGTGGACACAACGCAAGAGTAACAACAATGAAAATCTTCCTTGTACGTACGACTTAAATCTATCTCTCTTACATAGAAAAGAAAAAAAAAATCAATCGAAATATTATAATAATTGAATATAATATATCTGATTTTCGAATCATTACAGATCTGTCTGTTAGCTACGGCTGTTTTAGCCGAGAAGAAACACGAAAAACGTGGTACTCTTCTAGGTGATTCTGGTTATTCCAGTGGCCTTGGTTTAAGTGCTTACAATTCTGGTGGACTGAAATCTGGTCTATATTCTTCCGGCTTAAGTTCTGAACTTGGTTACGGATATGGTTCTGGACTTGGCTCTGGATTCAGTTCAGGACTTAGTTCTGGATTTAATTCTGGATTGTCCTTAAGCGGAGGAAACGTTGGAGGCGCATTTCTAGGAGCTAGAGCTGAGCGTATCACTGGTGTCACCGTTCATCGTGAAGTCCAAGTTCCTGTTCCAGTACCACATCCGGTGCCAGTCGAAGTTACAAGAACCGTACCCGTACCTCATCCTGTTCCAGTTAAGGTCGATCGTCCTTACCCAGTACCAGTACCTCATCCAGTTCCAGTTCCTGTTACCCGTCACGTTCCTATTAAAGTCGACCGTCCTTATCCTGTACCAGTACCTCAACCAATCGAAGTCCGTGTACCTCATCCTGTTCCTGTTCCAGTTATCCAGCCAGTTCCTATCTCGGTTGGTCCATCTTATTCCTTGGGTTCTACCAGTGGATTTTCTGGTGGATTTTCCGGTGGATATTCTAGTGGACTTTCCGCCGGATTCTCAGGTGGTTACTCAGATTTTGGATCAAGCTTGTCCAGTGGACTTAGTTCAGGAGTAGATGTCAGCATCGGTCATGAATACTCTTCTAACGGTGGTGGATCGATCGGAGGAGACGCTGGATACTCTTATCCTGCCCCATCGAAAAAATGGTGAAAACTGTCTGATGAGTTACGTTTTACACAATGCTGCATACAAATTTATTTCTTAAGAATCAAAAACTAAGTACCTTTGTACGTTTGTTTTGCTTTTTTTTTTTATCAAACATCGTACGATTTTTTTAACGTAACCATTTGTTGGATTTAATAAATAAATTTATTCTGTTACGATACACAATGTCCAGTTTTTTTACCTATTTCTTTATATCTTAAACCAATGTTCGAATAAAGATAAGAGAGTATTGTTGCTGGTTAATCCGTTTATTGAAAGAAACAGTATGATTAACATAGCTTAAAAGATAATTACGTAAAACTAATTACTAGATTGTACGAGCTAATTTACTCTAAAGTACATGCCATAAACGATAAGCTGGAGAAATCGAAGTCAAAACTATTTTGGCTTCGAGAACTCTAACTGTTAGACAACGAACGTTGATAAACTGAGAAAGTTTCTTGCATTGTTCTTCGATGAATAAATTGAAAACTACGAGTAAACGTTTCATTCGAGTAATTACCTTCAATATTCTAAATAGTTCGAAATAATTTGAATGTAGAAGAGGAAGGAGTGATTTAACATTAAACAACATTGATAAAAAAAATGATATTGATCATCTAAAAAGAAAGATATAAGCTTTAGTAAAGTACCATAAAAATGGCAGGCGTAAAGCCATTGTAAGTAGATGGTGAAAATCCTTATGGCCAATTTCCTATAAGACAGAAAATTTGATACAGGAGAAACGACATTCGATAAATACGAAGGAAAATTTCATCCCAATACGAAATGCACGAAAATCGAAATAGGAAATTGCGGTTGTATTAAAACAGAAAAGCGCCGAAGCACACACAAACATGTACATTTGCAATTATACATAATGAGGGAAATGTTCATAGTTCGATTGGTCGATGTAAAGTTTGCGTGGGTTAGTATTACGTCAGCAAAGTTCCTTTCCTCGTCATATGAAGTCGGCAAGTTCAACGTAAATCGGGTCAGGCCGCGCTGGGAATAAGCTTTACTATCTTTCTTTCTTACTTGGGCTTTATTTTTTATTTTTTTTTTTTTTTTTTTTTTAATATTCATTTAAATTAGATGGATAATCAAAAGAAATTGTACATTTTTATACCGAAGCAAAAAAAAAATATATGTTTAAAATCTTAAGCAAAAGATTTATAGTCAAGAGCGTTTAAAGTGTCACGGTTCCGTGTAAAACCAGTAAAACCAACCCCTTAATGAAAAATTCATACGAAAGTACCACACGTTTGTTTCTCCCAAGCAACTACTAACTCTCGTTGGATATATTCTACTAATGTATGTATGCAAATACTACGGATGTTCTATCTTAATTGGTGTGCCTTTAGTGATATACATATATAACAAACGGATCAATAATTCAAGTGCTTTGAGTGAAAGCTTACGTATATTCGTTACAGATGGCATCGCTAACTTAAAAGCACGACTCAACAAAATATACCCGACCCGATAAAAATACGAATAAAATTCGCGAATATATTTTCATTCCAAAAATCTAAAAATAACAGATAAATATATATTATTTAAACGATATATTTTGTGTAAATCGTGTAAGTTCATTATATCATAAACTTACTTATCGACGTTCAATGAGTAACTATCCTTGGAAATAATATTCTACCGACGATAAGACAGTTCTGTTCAAAAATTAATTGCAGAACGTGTACCTTCGGATGGTATTGCAGATTTCTACCATATGTCGATAACATTATCTCAACAACAGGTAAACATTTGTGAAATTTATTTCGTTTTTACCTTGTTTATTTAACAAAAATATTATTTATAAATGATTATATCAATCTATATGTTCTGAATAAAACTATATACGATTCACTTACGTGTACTTGATCCTAATTTTTCATTTAAAGCACGTATATGGTAAGCTTACCTGAAACAAAAAATAAACAAAAATATTATTAAAAACAATTATATAAATTAGATCGCATACGTTGATATACTATATATACAACTATATATATATATACAATAGACTATCAATAAATTCGATGACTTAATGTACTATTCTAAAAAAATAGTTCGTCGTAACTTTTCCATTAAGCTAATGGAAGAAAACAATTTTCACGATGAATCGTTTAGAAGACAGATAGAATGAAAACGAAGCCACGCTATGTGAATACAAAATGAGAGTCTACCCATTGGATCAGTACGATGAAGGTACACACGTCTCATTGAATTACTTAATGGATCTTAAAACGGAAGATCCTCGATTGTAAAAATTACAATAAAATACATTGTACCAATGTTAGAATAAAATGAATTCTTAACAATTCATAAAATACACTGGGGAACAATTTGACTATATTCTTCATTCAATATACAAAACAAAGTTTAAAGTAAATAAATAAATATCGATTAATTTTATTCGAATAATTTACAAGAATAAATAAAAATAACGTCAAAGACAAGGAGAATAAAAATAAGATTAAATAAAGTACGTGTAGTAATATTTGTGTCAAATAAATTTTCTAAAATCAACCTGAATATAGAATTTCAAAGCGATATTACTCGATAAGCGATATATTGCATAGATGATGAATATTTGCATGAAACATCGCTTATTCGTGTATATTGAAGCGTGTAAGTGGGATATATGTGTATAGAATTATCCCTAGGATGGTTTTAGAACTCGCTAACATCTCGAAATATGATTCCCTTTTTCTCTTTTTATTTCACCTGTTTTACTTTATTCGATATGCGTACAGATACCAAAGCCATTCAGATTGGTCCATTAGTATATTGAAAACTTATACGCAAACGATGCTAATTGAACGTTATTACGATTCTCACATACTATATCAATTAATTACTCGAATACCGAGAAGACTTTATCTATATCAACCATATATCAACTTACTCGAACGATACATATTATATATATATATACATATATGTAAATTCATATATATATGTAATAATTTATTCGCTATGTCAAGAACTGAACACTTTATACCCTGCAGAATAGTAGAATACAATCGCATAAGTTTACCGATATATTCGCATGCTAATAATTATTTCAACGTAGCCAACCAGACGGACAGGGAAACGACTCAATAATTTATCCATCTTGCTGATCGTACGCTATACGTTGCACGTTTATGTAATACATTTCCAAAGGATATACATATGGGACATTCCACATCAAATCGACCACATTTGACCCCGATCCTTTTCGATTTGGTTGAAACTTTTTTTTATCATTTTCTACCCCATTGAAAAACTCTTTGAAAATTCTGCAAATTTTTTTACCCAACCTAAAAAAAATGATGAATTTAAAAAGAAAAAAAAATAGGTTCTTTCAAATAGCCGTTACTTTGTCAAAAAATGGACTTATCGGGACGTTTTTTTTTTTTTTAATTTTTTGTTTTTAAATGTAATCATACCCCATATACAAAATGCATTAAGAAATTTCATTTGAATTTTTATCAAATGATTTCGTATTACTTTTTTTACTCTTTTATATAAGTAATGTAAATAAATACGTAGATATAATATAAGTACTTAGATATATGTTCCTTTTTTCTACGTAATCATAATAAATATATTATAGCTTTGATAAAAATATAAATATAAAGATAAAAATTGATAACATTTGTGCCAAGCTCCATGGTAATAATTCGACTTCTTATCGGTTTCATATTCATTTAATTTATTTTCGATATACCTTTATTGTATATAAAGAGGGCTGTGCAAAGTTTCTCATCGAATTATAAATTTGTTTAATAATTGTATCTGAGAGACATCATTATTCACGATCGGTATATAAATATGTTTGTCTCTTTCGTTCTCTCTTTGTTCCCCTACATTTATAATACATATACGCATATGTTGCATTTGTTTGTCCATTACAATATACAACAACTCAACCATTCGTGGTGGTTAACCAACGTTACTCAATATTTCTATGTGTTAATTTCATTATTCTTTTAATATCGTTCACCATCTGTTCGAAACTAAACGCTCGATATCATCATGATCATCATCGTTTTAAATCCTTCATTTTTATACTTATATATATATATATATATATATATATGCTTATGTCCCCCCCCCCGCGACCACTATCCATCGTATTTCCTATACTAGATATTTCTTTTTAATTTTAATTAATTTTTGTTCTTCTCTATTCTCTTTCATTTTCCTCGTCCTTTCCTCAATTTTCGTAAAAAACGTTTTAAATGATTTAAACGAAACAAAAAAAAAAAGAAAAAAACAGAAAGCACAAAAAACACGAAAAACCTCGTGTCCCTTTTCTTTATTTTTCTCTGGTTTCCTCTTTGCGTGCGAAAGAAATCAAAGTACTTTGAATTAGAAGGACTACAAACCCAACGGGTAGTTTAAATTTGAAGTATTCCCGTTTTACGTTTTAAATCGAAAAAACCACCGGACCAAAATGGATTAGTTTCTAGACGACGAAGAAATTTCGATTTAACGTAAAGTCGAATTGCTTTCCATTTTCGTCCAATATCGTTCGTTGAAGTTTTATCACTTTTACCCGATTTATCACGATCAATCTGTCTTTCTTTTTTCTTTTTTTTTTTTTTTATTTATCATTTTACCGAGAGGATAAAAATACATATATTTTATTAATCCACGTTTTTTCTGTATCATAACAGCAAGTTATGACAATGAGACAATGGATTATTACGATTGATAGAATGAGATGACTAAATTCATGCATATACAAGAATAGCATACGCCTGATATCAATTTATCGCATAGCGAATCAGTCATGAAGCGGACCGTAATGCAATATAGGTATACACATACATATTAACAGACAAGTGGGTAGTTATGTTTAACACTATTGTTATTCTTCTTTTGTTATAATTTTCAATAACAATATAAAGTGGAATGTATAAATGCGAACATTTCTATCAGAAAATAGGACGTACATATATATACCAGTCATATTCAACCTGTGTCTCGACAATCCTTCCAATGGGGCTCGATGTTCCGTTCTTTTGTCGGAACAAGTTGAGGAATTTATTGCAAAGAAAAATTCTTGACCAAGTTGACCAACAATAAAGATAGTTTTTCACTGAAAGGATATACGTTATTTATTTAGTTTACAACGGGCCACATTTCCATCGACAAACATCCAACAATTTTGTATATTCAGTTACTCGCACATAATCACAGTTACGTTAATTCAATTCATTTCAATTGTGTCACATTCAGTTAGTTTATTCAATTGTTAAGCTGATCTGTTGTATATAACGAGTATTAAAATATATTAATAAATGTGTCGCAGGGGGGGAAGTTGGATAGGGTAAAAATTTAGAACGTTATATTTCGATCTTATTGAACGTTTCGTCCCTTCATCGGGACTTCTTCAGCAACTCGATCGTTAAAGTTCAGAGTCTCTTATATATTATTACAAAGAGATACTTTCTTATATTTTTTTTAATAATAAAACTGTGTTACTTAGCATCTATAAATCGTTAGAATATCATAAATCGTCAAATTGTTTTGATCGCGTGTTTAAATTGAAATTAATTTTTACAAAGTGATTTTTTGTTGATCTAATTTTGCATAAAACATTATCAAAGTTGTGTTAGAAATTAGACAAAAATGCAGAAAAAAATAAACAATGCCAAGTAGAAAATATCAATGTGTAAAACATGCTTACGCATAGCAAAAAAAAAGAATGTTTAATGTATTAATAAATTTCAAATTGGTTAAAGATTATGACGATTCTAAATATCGTGTTATATTTTCAATCGTGATAATTCTTAAAATTCAATACTGTAAAATAAAAATAAAAACGGAACTCTGTTGGTTGGAACGTTCCCCTCACCCTCTCTCTCAATATTTAGAAATATCAACGAACATACACACGGCATATATGACAATGACAGACATTATGAGTATCATCGATATATATATTTATCAAACAAATCAAAGGTGGTGGTAATTAACGTGATTAATTTCATTGCGCATGACTATTCTTAACGCCCAAATCGTATCGATTTCTATCGTACATCAACCCCGTCTTCGATTTAATACACCACCCTCTTTTTTTTCCATCGTTCCCTCTTCTCTTCTTCATCTTTTTTCTATACTTATCTCTCTTCAACACTTCAACGCGATGTGCAGCAATGCTCTTATTCAGAACGAACGTACTGACGTCACTGACGTCTATCATAATGAATTTACATCGACATCGATCGTATTATCGTCAGAAAAACGAAATTAAATAACGAAAATAAAGAATAATATTATTACAAATAAAAAGTATCTCGCAAAAAACTCGCACAAAAGCTGATGAAAAAAAACAAAAAAAAAAAAAAAAAAAAAAGGAAAAACATAAATCCGATCCAATCGAAACACAGAATTTCGATAAATAAATTCGCGTACAATTTATTAAAACTAGAGGCGACGTTTTTCTCTCTTTATTTTGTTCCTCCCATACTTCGTTCCACTTTTTGTTCTTGTAATTTTTCTCTTTGTTATTTTAAAATCGTATTTTTTTTTTTCTTTTTTCGAAGGAAACGATCAAAGGGGAAAATACGAGTTTTTTCTCGTGTAAAGTAATTTTCGAACGAGTACGTTAACACAATAGAATAATTACGTTCGACAGGATGTTATAGTCTTATGAGTGAGTAACATTAATCGAGCGTACTCGTCGTGTTGTTTTATTACGAATTTACAGTACAAAGGCATCGTAAACTAACGTCGAGTTCGTAGCATAACTTCATCGATATCTTTATGCCCGTTCGTAACGTAACGTTTATGCACTTACACTACGTACAAAATCTAGTTTTAGATATATACGTAACTATATATGCATAAGTGGATGACGACGAATGATATGCATCGACGGCTTTGCCCGATTATTTTCCGATTAAACACCATTAATATAAGAGAAATGAATGAACGAACGCGCAATTATATAGACACAGGAAACGGAAAGAGAAAGAGAAAGAGAGAGAGAGAGAGAGAGAGAGAACGATACTTTCGCAAGGTAAATCAAAGAGAGAGGAAAAACAATGCTTCCACAAGGTAAACTAGAGAGAGAAAGAGAGAGAAAATTCGCATCCTGCTGGTAGCCAGGCCACGTCGATATTTAATTATCTAACGAAACTCACGATTTCGAAGCTTTGTTTTTGACAACACGCGGGATAGTTCGACGCATGCAATAATACCGATTACATTCCGACAACGATACAATTTCGTTGCAATTACCGATCGATCGATATCAACTATTTTCTTTTTTCTTCTTTCAAATATGATTTATCCGATTAATTAATTAAAATATGTCAGATTAGCATACAATTTTAGTTAATCATTTTTTTTGGGGCCGGAACATTAAACGAATTATGAACAAAAATCGAGGATTTGTTTTATTTCTCTGTACGCGTTCTGTTTTGGTCTTGATTGTTTTTTTCTTTTTTCTTTTTTTCCTTGATTCACGTTAAATAAGACCTGCCTTTGGCAGCTGCTGATCCGACGATAATAGATGTTTCAAAATTTTAACTCGTTCGTAAATTCGTTTAAATATCGATAACAATTGTTCTGCTGGAAAATTTAAAAAATATTCTAAGCTTATATAAAAACGATACGAACAAACGTTCGAACGTTTATTCATACTTATTTATTAATATTTCATCAAATTCTTTCGTATAACATATTGGTGTATATCTTTTATTTGATTAATCAACTATTATAATAAATATATATATATACACTGTGTGTACCAATTCGAAATTATAATTTCACATTATTATTTTGTAAATACGCAAAACGCATAAATCCTCTTGCTGGTTATGTCGCTTACTGGCTTCAGAAATAATTCCATTTAAATGTAAAGCTCCTGTTTAGTGAAGCAGACCAAAATGATCAGTGTTCCCTACAATACATGACTTCCATTCCCTGATGGCTTCCATGTTGGAAATTTCTACCTAATACTTATCCTTTCTCTCTCATAACAACTACGAGACATTTGTACAATCCCCTTATGATTGTGAACAATGAAATACTGACTGGTAGATGGTATATAATCAACATCCAAAATGAATTATAATCATCCCTTAAAAAACGACTAGTGACATGATTTTTCTCCTTACTTTTGAAGCTTTAAGAGATAAAAAGAAAAAAAAAAAAGAAATGAACTTCTCTAAAAAGCATCTTCGCAACATTTCTTTGAATTCTTCGAATGATGAAACTCGGATAATGGGAGTTGGTTTACGCGAATGAAAAGCTGGGATTTTCGTTTCATCTACTTCTTTATTTCTCTTTTTTCTTTATCTTTTCTTAAAACTTACTGTAACGTACATCAAAAAGAACTTTTACGAGTAATAATAGGGGGTGGTGGTGGCGGTGGGGGGGTGGGGGGTACTTGAGAAAAGTATTATTTTTATTTAGAGACCCCAACCACAGATATTTAATTTTTTTTCGTGAATTAGAAACGTGTAGTCAACACGATATAACGCGTTAAGCGCAACGTTCTAGATCTAATCTCGACGCATCGACCTCACGGAATGAGGGTTAAGAGTTCAAGGTCAGAAAGAGAGAGAGGAAGAAGGAGAGAAGAGAATAGATACACGAAACAACCCAAAAACAAATATATATTGTCGGAGTTTCAACGTAACACTAGTCATTTTCGTTAGTTTCCATTGACTAAATAAACATACGTTTCAATGCATGTTCAATGACGTATAATTTATTAAAAGGAGAAAATCTAATTTAAATAGTTAATAATAGAAAATAAAGTAACAGTTACAAGGGAAAGTTTATCCCTCATCCTTTCTCTCTCTTTTTCTATAATTTCACATAATGAAACTATAAATAACGAACAGATTTTAAATTAAATTCTTTCTAGAGTTTTGCGAGTTGAAAACAACAAGGAAGGAAATTAATAAAAGAAAAAGAAATCGAGATACTTGTAATTTTTAATTTTGATGACGTCAAATGATTGTGGAATTTAAATTAAATCAAAGTTCTTCTTCTTCTTCTTCTCTTCAAAAAAAAAAAGAAAAAAGAGAACTATTTCAAAAAGAGTAGTATCGGTAAATAGATACTTAATTCATGAGATATTGATCGGATCGTCTACAACTGATTATTGGCTAAAGTTAATATCGGATGAACCGTGAGACTTGATGCATCTTTAATGGTACCGCGTGAATCTATAAAGTTGTTTCTGAGATAAAGTTGCTATCGAGTTTAAAGTACTTCGATAGAATAAAACGTGTCTTTGCGAAGCATGATTAAAAAACGATAATATATGTGAATACATTATATTTAGGGCGAGTCTGAGACAAGTTTATACGTTCCTTATAGTTTTTTTCTGTTTGCAAACTTCTGTTTTAATTAAATATTTCATAAAAAGTTTGCTAAAATATACTTTAACTATTCTTCTTTATATAACAGATACATTGTAAATTTTGGACAAAATATAAATTTACATATAAAATAAGTAAATAAGAAAGTGTTTGTTAGAAACTCTGACGATTATTAATTATTTTTATTTTTTACTTCAAATATATTATTGTAATATAATTATATTGTATAATTATAATATATATAATGAATTAACATAGCAAATATAAATGAAATCAATTTAATTGAAAATAATAAACTTGTTAAACAATAAATTTAAATAATAATTAGTTTCGGATGCATGCATCAATTTTTTAAATTTACGATACACGTTGCAATGTATATAAATTTGGCATCAGAAATAATTTTGTTAATATTGATATCAGACTACGAACTAAAATGAATTGGTAATGCAAAAATAAACCGAAACTGATGTAGATTTCATGAAATCTAAACGTCAATGTATGCATGGTAAGAAGTTACAAACGTATATGGGATCATTAATAATGTAAATACCGATATATAATGAAACACACATAAGATTTTTCTAAAATAAGAAAATTTAAGAATTGCTTAATTTTCGTAATTGGTTAAGAAATTGTTCTACGAACTCGTTCATTTTTTCAGTTCTAATGAACAATGAACTAAAGAATGATCTTTCCAAGTATTATTTAAGAAAAAATAAAAGAAAACGATGCAATAGGTAGGAAGAAAAAACGATCTCTCGACAGCGAAAGATGATTTCCCATGAGACTTCGAATGTGGAGAATCACCAATATGAAATCACGTGATATCATTGACGAAAGAGGATTTTCAGATCTTAAATAATGGCCTCTCTCTCTCTTTTTGAATTTATAGAAAATAGAAAAAAAAAAGATAGAAGGAGAATCTTACTTTCTATGTGTTTTTTTATATTTTCCATTTTGTTTTTTTTTTTATTCAAACGTTCATCAACCAAAGGAACTTCCTTAATTGCGATTCCGAAAGGTAAGAAAACAAATTTTGATGACGCATTAACATTGCAAATGAGAGACAGCATTGGAAAGGTCGAGAAAAATATAAAGAAAAACATTGCCAACGAATGATAAAGTTAATTGAATTTTCTAATTAATACAAAGAACTCTAATTAATTCAAAATTTTGTCAGGAATTTAAAGATTTTTCGTGTAAGTATTTTGAAAGACAGTTTTCTTTCTCTGAAAAATGTTCTCAGATATTACTTCGTCGATCCTCTAAAAGTGGATTTTATCGTCAAACGAGACTCTCTCTCTTTCTCTCTCTCTCTTTCTTTCTTTTTCTATCTTACTTATCACAGCAGTTGTTTTTTAAAAGAACGTTTGAAGTTACAAGAGAGAAGTGGAAGATAAATTAGAGGATAAAAGTGAGTAGGATTTTGTAGAAAACGGATACTCTCTTACGTTTTGATTCTACGTTGGTTCGTGGAATTGATTGAAAATAGAATAAAGTAAGGGAAAACAAATTAATAAAATTATAATCAAATATAATCAAACATTTGACGATAAAAAATACGTCTCAAATAAAAATGAATAAAATGAAAATGTATTAATTCAATAAGACGCTTATCAAGATTCGTAAACAAAATCAAATATCGTAGAAAATGAAATTATCGAATGTGGTCTAAAAGATGTATATATAATTATTTTAAATACAAGCACGGCGGTGATTGATAAAATCAATAAGGATAATCCTCGATCATGACAATTGTCATAGTCGCAAGAACGTAGCATGGGAGAATGGCAAGAGTCAGCAAGGAAAAGGAATTTTGTTTGAAAGGGTCGGTCATATAGAGGATCTTGCCAACCGCAAACAGTGACGCTCGTGATCTCTTCTGGTTTTCCGCGTTTCCCCTTCTATCCACCACTTGTTGGACGCGAGGAGAACGGGTTCCAGACACCTGATGCTACGCCACTGCGACATCGATCCCCAAACTACCACCGCAGAGAGAGAGCGCGACGAAACCCCTACCGTTGTCATGACAACCAACTTTGCCCTACCACGATTCATCCCACCCCTTCTTCCTAGCTGAACTTCCCCACCAGTAACAACAGCAGCATATAGCTACCCCTTTAACATCATCCCTTACTCGTTTCTATTCACCCTTTCCACGCGTTCCTTCCTCCAACTAAATGACGTCAGATGATAAACATTAGCAACGACGTTCTATTATGTATTAACTTGTAGAAAAACTTTTGCTTCTTCTTAAGTAAACAAAACTTAATACTTTAAATGTTAAATTAATGATCGAGTTGAATTTTCAATGATTTCCTTCTATCTGATAGAAACTTGTTAAATCTGTCTTTCCCCTTAGAAAATACCTAACTCCTTTCCAACTTTGTTTTCTCGCGTGGACTGATTAATTGGTCAAAGGTAGAGATCGAAAGGGATGGTAGAGACCTTTTCATACTAGAGTATTAGTACTTTATTCCTATAGGAAACACGACGACTCGAACGATGAATTTCAACCGATCGATGGACCTCAATCCTCTTGGTAAAATAGTATTTTCCTGCGATACTAGTTGGTTAACTAGAGTGTATGTGTGTGGGTGTGTGTGAGGTGGTAGGAGATTGACCCTCTTGATCAAAGCATCATGCTAGTCTGAAATTATCTTAGATTAAAGGAACCTTTACACAAAGCATTCATAACCAATGAATTAGAGTATCCCCAAGGAAGAAAAGTTCGTTTTGATATAAACACTAGATTCAGAAATCTTCTCTAATCACTATCATACAAATTAACAATCATCTATACGAAATTGGTAACAACTACGAGTCGCGACAGAGTAATTTCGTCAAATTATCGATCCACCTAAGCTTACTCCTCTTTCTCTTCTTTCTCCTTCTACTCGGCTTCCTCCCACCCCTCTCGTCCATCCTCCTTCTCTTCCTGTAACTCTTACTAGAAGATCTTTGAATATTACATGATAGTAACAGAGGATAGATCGTTGCCCGAATCTCGTTAAACCAACATTATGATTCTTATCGTCGTCATAAAATTGAAGATTAAATTTGTAGTAAATCCTAATTATTACATTATAAGTGTCGTCGGATTAAAAATATCGGATTATTATTTTTTTTTGTCGTTATTTTAAATAGAATTAAAAGTAAAAATGATTTGTTTAAAAAATCAAACGAAACCGTCGAATGATTTTCGGACAAACATTAAATTATCAAATTATTCGAATCACGCTTGGCCATCGGTAAAATCTACGTTCAAATAGAAACAAACCGATATTAGAAAAAAAACACATGTACGACCTGCATATATGTATATTGAAATTGCAATCAAGGAATGACGCAAGAGCATCCCGTTGACTGCCTATTTACTCTCGCCTTGCAAATTGTTGTTGATTGTTCGGGAGTGCTTACAAGTGAACCTATGACACGAGAAGTGATTATACTACGTGCGAGCGTGCGTACGTGCGTATGTGCGTATATACGTATGTAGAATATATATATAATAAAGAAGAAAATGTTGTTGAGATTTTAGGAAAATTTTTTATAGTTGGTAATAGAAAAAAATATCAAATTTTCATTAAAAAATTATTATGTATGTAACGATAAACAATAATCGATTATTACACCTGCGTTTCTCTCTTTTTTTTATTATTTATATTTTCAAATCGACATTTACAAATGGAGATAAAAGATATGAAAGAATAAAACGTGAACGTTACTTAACGATTTGACACTTTCTGCTAAAGTGTCGATACCGTAACATTGCAACAAAGACTTTTACTACGAATCAAATAAAATCGGTGAAAATCCATTTCCCCTTTGCGTCGAAACGGTGATAAAGAAAAAGAGAAATAGTTTCTTCGTTTTAGGAATCGATTTATAAAATATTCCAAGTTTTCTAAATCACTGTAAAAAAAATGTTGCGTACTTGCGATAATAACGTGACATAATAATGGTTAAAAAGAAAGAAAAAAAGTTAGATAGTTAGAAAGTCTTTTTTTGGCTTTCATTGGACCCATCACAATCCGGAAAAAATCTTTTCGATGCCGATGACCTTTCGAAGTTAGATAACTCGGAATCATTGTTTCTTATTTCACTTGGTTGTGTGGCAACGCGTTCTGTGACGTCACTGTTAACCTAGATAGGCTTGGAGGTAAGCACCGTCTACGTCAATGCCACATTGCAACAACTATAAAATACTATATCACGAAAAGAGGTTTACCATGTATAAACGGAAGCATATGGGTACTTTACCTACGCCCTACTACTACTTACTCTTTACGAGATTCTCTTAGAATTTTCTACAATGTTCTACAATCTCCGTTGGCTCGTCAACTATTTTCTATCTCGTTTACTCTTTTTGTTTATTTCTTTTTTTTAGAATTTCACGAATTCAATTAATGCAAATTTTTATTTATATTTATTGAAATCCATATGGAATTAGAATTTTTTCTTCTTCTATTTTTTTTAAATTTGATATTAAACAAAAGAGACGGTAACCGAAACAAAAAATAAATCAAAATCGTCGCAATGTTGGTTAACAATAAATATCAAATTTCTTTTTGTTAAATTCGTGCTTGAAAAAAAATTCCCATTGAGTGACACGCGCGGTTTTACGTACGTGTCATGAAAAGTTGATGGGTCGAATTTTGAGGGAAATTCACCGCTTATAAATATTCTTTTTTCGATAAGAAATTTTAAATATAGATATTTACAATAAAGATACGAACAAATATATCATTTGTACGATTTGTCACGTAGAAAATCCGTTCCTGTCGGCTTAAGACGTCAAATAATGAAATTCAAATCGTCAATTTTAAAGAAACAAATAACAAAGTTTTCATTTACGTTAGTTTTATTCTCAATAGTCAACAATTATTAATAAATAGGAAGATTTAAATAAAACTATTCCGTTTCGCGAACTTTAACGCAAGTATTTGTACAATTTTCGAATGAGAACCAAATAGCAGGAGTTTTGGGGTGAACCAATATATTGAAAAAGAGAGAGAGAGAGTACGTAATATAAACAAAGGAAGATGAAAAGGAGAAAATGAAAAATCGAAATAGAACATAGAAAAAGGAAAAATATGAAATATGAGATAAAATAAAAAAAGGAAAAAATAATAAAAGGGAGAAGAAGAAAGAGAGAAAAAATATGCGTTCCACAAGAGTGTTATTGATTTCAACGCGATCAGACTGAACGCATAAAATAAAACAAGGATTTCTGTATTTGGTGAAAATGGCGACCTCGCAAATGCCTTTCATCACGATCGTGAAAGAAAGAAATCGTAGAAATTCGTGTGAATTCTTATTCGATATGTATAAATATAACTCGTATTCGCGTACAAGCACAATAATCTCCGAGAAGAAAAGTTTTCAGAAATCTTGCAAATTACCTTGCTCAATTCTTACGTAGTTTTCACTCTTTCTCATTTTCCTTTCTTTTTTTTTTTTTTTTGTTTTAAATGATATAATTACTTTCGTAGCTGATCGACGTGCTTAAAAGCTTTGAAAGCTTTCTTCGAATTGTCGATTTGCTGTCTATCTTTTTGATTCTCTGTTTAAGGATTAAACTCGCATCAAAGATTTAAATCTAACGTTGGATTTTAGTCAGTTTTAAATTAAACAAATTCTAATACTTGTCGAAACATAATAACTATAATAAATCATCAAAATTATAATGAAGTATCAAGATTTTCCCTGGTTAGTAATAACATTTCTTTTTAGATTTAAAAATGACAAGAAAAATATACAAATTATATAAAGAAGTGTTAATTTTTCGAGTGAATATTAAAACTACTAAAGTTATTAAAAATGTGAAGCTATATTAAAGCAAGTCTACATTATTGAAAGATTTAAGTGCATCTATTTCAATTTTGATTTTTATTTCTGTTAGAATAAATATATATAATTATTATCTATGTTATTTATTAATATTGTTTATATATATATATATTCTGAATTTTTTGACATGGAATAAAAAGTAAAAAATAAAAATACAATGTGAATTAATATTCATTTTTCTTGAATAACATATTTTATCAATAACCAAAGGGTAATTGATTGGTCCGATAGAAATTGATGAAAATGGCTCGATGAAAATTGCCGGTAGTTTTCACGTTAATTAATATTTCATTATACTCATTCTCTTTCTGTTTCATTCTCTTATTAAAGTGAGTCATTTTCGATTCGCAAAATAAATTGTATAAGTCAAGTTCTTAATAGAAGTAATCATTTCTATAGAAAATATACACAGAAGCGTGTATTCGTTAATTCAAAAATCTTTTCATCTCGAAACCATCGAATCACTTGGGAACTATAATTATCTTGAAGAAACAAGAAGGGCATATAAACGATTCAAAGTACACGATTTAATCTAATTTATGCGCAAAGTGTACGACAGCCTTCTTGATTTCATCAACAAGTGCAACGTCTCGACATTACGAAAACGATGTTTCACCTTTTTCTTCTTGTATTCTAAATGACAAAGCTTGGTAACAATCAATTTTCCCAAGATCAGTTTTTCCTCCCGATCGAACAACATTTTTTTCTTGTCAATTTTTCTTTTCCCAGACAACGCGCAACGACATGCATTTTTCTTTTCAAACTGTTCAACCTTCCGATCTTGCGAAAAGAAAAAGGAAGGAAATCAAAAAAAAAAAAAAAAAAAAGTAACAACAGAAATAAAAGACGCTGACAAATCGTTTCTTTTTCGCACAAATCTCTACCAAGCTTTAAAACTCTAACTACGTTTCTTTCTTCTTATCATTTCTCTACTAACGATAAGAAACTTTACTTTACCGCATCAGCAGATTAAGCGAATCACGAGATTGAGAATGTTAGAAAAAGAATAAAGATAAATAATCAAAATTAACGATTAATACTCTTTAGACGAAATTTTTTACTGAATTCGAAGTCAAGCATTACAAATGATTACGTTCAAATGCAAACATATAATACAATAATTCCACAAAAGTTTAATCTCGATATCTCGGCATATCTTTCTCTACCTTTTACCTACCTTTTATCTATAGATTTACCTATTCAACTCGTATAACGAAAATCGTCTATAAAAATGTTACAAAATCTAAAACAAGATTATAAAATGATAATAACGATTGATGCTTGCAACGGAATTTTTGTTACAATTTTTATGACGAAAGATAAAAAAAATAAATAAATATGAGACAAGCAGTGTATTCAAAACAGTTCTTCATTTTTTCTTTATTTTTCTTTGCAGTATTCAGCCGAGCATTATGAATAAATCGAATAAATGTGTAAAAGTTTTACGGCTCAAGTTATTCAAAAAAAAATTTGTCCAATACGTTTCTTGGGAAAATATTGAGATATAAAAATTTTGGCACAGAAAAATTTGATCCTTGTATTTCGACATAATCTTGTTTTATTTATATTTGTTAAAATTCGACTCGATTCCATCGGTTAGTAAAAATCGTATATCTTTGCTGAGAAAAAAAGTATGTATCGTATATTATTCGCAAGCTATTCATGAATCGAATCGCAAATGCACCAGCTGTGACCAGTGAAAGCTCTTTTCCACTACATCAAAATGCGCTTTAACATCTTAGAAATTCTTAATATACCACGAAGAATACTTATATCGATTTTTTAACTTTCAAACGATAATTCAAACAATATTTTGCACTAGACGTTCCTTAAAAAATTCATTTTATTTAAAACTTTCCAAGTTCTATGTTGTAAGGTATAAAATATAGGACGAAAAGAAAAAAGTAATCGATCAAAGTTTCTTTTTAGCATATTAGGTACTTTACAAAATGAAAAAGGAATCTTTAACAAACGAACAACTTTGTCATTCGGTAATTATTCTTTCTTTCTCTTATTCTTGAACCAACTTTTTTTAACGATATTATATTCATTAATTCGACACATGAGTAAGAATAAAACTAATGATCACATATGAGACTTACGTTTTTCGTTTTACTATCTCTAACTATATCTATTTATTTATTAATATATGAGTATGTTTATGCACCTGTATATATATATATATATATATTATACTAGTTCAGTTGCTCGGTCAGGTCAAACTCAGGATAATCTCTGTACACCGATACTATTGATTTTATAAAGGGTGTAAGCGGGAGGAGGCCTACGTCGAACGAGGTTCATGGTGGTGCGTACACGTGCGAGAAAAAGATAGAAGAAAAAAGAAAAAGAGAGAGAGAGAGAGAGATAGAGAGAGAAGAAAAAGCGAGTTCAAGACTCTTTCGAGATACGTTTAAACCGTAAGATAAAATCAACGGGGTGGGTATACTTACACTATACGATCGTGTGTGTGCCAGATTTATCATATAAATTATATTCTCGAAAGTTATTTCTATTATGTGTAAGAATATAATGGAATATAAAAGGATATAAAAATACGTGGCAGTTAAAAAACACTTTGACATATTTTACTTTTTTTTTTCTTTTTTTTTTTTTTTTCATTTCAACCTTACATCAATTCTTCGTAGCTTTTTTATATTTTCTTTTTATTTTGTCCTATCATCTTTACTTTGAAAAGAACATTTTTCGAGACTTTGGTCACTGCCTTCGTAATTGAATTCTTTTTTTTTTCTTTTTCATTTTTTTATTGTATCCTCACCATTTATTACCAACCACCAAAGAAAAATTTAAAAAAAATGGAATTTTTATCTCGTTAATCCGAGCAAGAGAACAATGCCAACACGTTCACTGTTCACTTTCAAGCGTGAAAAATATTTCAAGTTAAAATTACCATTTCCTCTTAACTACGCGTATGAACGTGGCGTATAAATCTTTCCTACCATTATCCTCTCCTCGTGGTAAAGCCGAGAGCATACTTTCTAATTGTGTAATCTAATCGAAAAATAAATTCACATTAATATCCTATCTATCGGTAAATTTCAATGGAGACCAATTTCAATCGATATTTAATTCAATAAATTATACGTTTATTTTTTATATATATGTTCCATATATCAATTAATATACGAGATGTTTTATTTAATTTAACTCATTCACTGCCAAGCAAATTTAAAACGTCTTACCCTGGATGCCAAAATTTTATTTAAAAAAAAAAAAACATAGAAATTCACATAATGTAATAAACATTAAGTTATAGATATAGTATACGTATATATAGTATGTGTGTTTTTACAAAAATAATATTATTATATACAATTTTTCTTTTAATAATCAATCTAATCTTGTAGAGCAAAAATTACGAGATATCTCGTAGTTTTTAAATTAAATATTCTAAGATTTAAATTAAATTAATAATTTAAAGATTTTTTAAGAAATTTTAATTTACAATTGATAAAAATGATTTTTGATCTTAAAAAGAACTATGCTGCATTTTCAAAGAATTGAAAAATAAATCAGTACACGTTTCAACGTGGTACGTTCACAATTGATAGAACAACACGACAAATAGAAAATCTGTTTTCAAAGGATAGAAAGAAATATAAATGAATATACGAGTACTCATTGTTCACGTTTATTTAATTACAGTTTTCATAATTTTCGAAAGAAATAAAAAAAAAACATAATTTGCTATCTCTGGATTTATAAGAACGTAATATAGGAAGGTATATAAAAACGAAATTAAAAACTGACAATGGGGATACGAATATTCCTGAGATTCACTTTATATATATGTAATTAGAATATAAAGTATGCACTTACTTTTATAAAATCAGTATGAAAACTCCGTAAAATTGTTTGCCTAATGATGAAGGAATCGCAACGGATGTTGCCTCTATCATCGTTCAAACCTTACTGAGTTGTTTTGTAAACACTAGGTCATCTTTCATACGTTACTTCTTCGAATTATTGACAATAACAACATTTTCCTTGAAAGATCAGACCGTTTGTATACATGTAGTAAGAATGTTTAGTCGGTCAATGTTTTCCGTATTCATAATGTGTATTTCTTTTGCCGGGAAAAGAAATTTTAATATTTTAGATATGTATGCGTATGCATGTTAAACATAAAACTTTATTAATGAAAAAACCATATGTATAGTACGATCATTTAAATATTTATAAGGAATTTAGAGAATGAAATTTTAATATTTTAAACATGTATGTGTATATATGCATGTAAATACGTATGTATATATGTAAATTGTATACTTCGGTTAAATCGTTGAGAGAGAAAGAGAGAGAAACACTGGTTTTTATTCCAAATAACTAGTGTTTATAATACTGTTTATAATAAATAATTAATGCTAAAAAGTCACGTTTATTCATTATTTAATTTGATATCAAAGAATTACGATAATAATTTAATATTAATGTTAATTGCGTTCAACGTAATCCACACTAGCTAAAATGCATTCCATCTGCAACGACCACAATCCCGTTCATTCGAAAAGTTTCAGCAGGAAGTATTTAGAGTTTAAATAATTACCTTCAAATACTTTACTTTATATGACAAAATTTCATTGCTATTCTCTCTCTCTCTCTCTCTCACACACATTTTATCCAATAAAATAATATATTTTATTTTCTCCGATATAATAATATCGTATTTATGATTCGATTTTTGTTGTATAGAAAAAGTTGACGATTTATTTGACAGAAACGAGATCAAACAATGGAATATGTAAAATGAAAAAACAGGGGAATAAATGCAAAACGATATAAGACTAAAAAACGATCTTGAAAATAAATTTTTTATGAAAAAACAACAAACGACATACGAGGAGACAAAGATACATTTATCTCACAAATATTAATTTCGTTTTTCTGGTACAGATCTCGTAATGACGATTTAATTACAAACTCGAGTCTTTTTCCGTTTTTTTGCCCCTTTTTCAATTCTTTGAAAGTAAACTCTGAGAGAAACACATGTATACATTTCGTCCGAATTTTGAATGAGAAGAAAGCACGTAAAGAAAAGAAAGAAAGAGAGAGAAAGTAAAAAAAAAAAGTAAATTAAAAAAAACACCAAAGGAAAGATTTTATTTAAAGGGCTAGTTTTTCGTTACATTTACAAACGTTTCCATGATTACACACACGTATTACAAATAGAGCTGTATACGCACACTTGAATATTTGCAATGCGTGTATTAATTAACAAAAAATTTCTTAAAAATGTTATATGTATATAAACATATATTTACTTCTATTCATGATAAAGAAAAATCGATAAAATTATGCTTCGAAAGAAGCTAGTAACAAAAGTCATCGAACTCGAAATGATCGTTTTTCGATTAAATCGAAAATATCGAGACAGTTTTCATAAGACTTGATAAAACTAAATTTCCGTTCAGATGAATCATGCGATTGAATCAATGATTCCATAAAATATTATTATCGAATATCGTATCAATGAGAAAGAAAAAATAATTATCAAAGGGCAAACTGTGTAAACGAATTATATCGTAAAAAAAATTAAATACGATATTCTGATTGAAAATAATGCGTGTTTACGACAAAATAACCAATTTTTGATCGATAAGCTCCTGATTTAATCGATTATTTGATATTTGATTAAAGGAGAGAACGATGATATTTGATGTATTCCTTAAAAAGGGCTACGCGTTTAGCGATCCTGATATTTTAGATTTGGAACGAAAGAAATGGCGGACGAAGAAATTGAGGATGACGTTGATCAAGAATTAAAAAGTTTAATCGAGCCTGAAGAAAAGTTTATGGAAAAAGAAGAATCAATTGTCGAAGAAATTAACGACGAGAATGAAAATACGATGATTTTAATCGATGATGATGATGATGTAAAAAAGGAAGAGAACGATAAGGAAGAAATAGAGAATAATGATGGTGAAAAAAGTGAAAGCATTGAAAAGATCAAAAGATCGCCGCAGGATTCGAGTGACGTGTCGTTGGAAGAGGAAAGTAGAATATCGAGTAAACTGACCGAAAACGACAAAGACGAATTGGCTAAGGAAGAGGAAGAGAAAGAGGAAGAGGAAGAGAAAGAGAAAGAGAAAGAGAAAGTGGAAGAGAAGGAAAAGGAGAAAGAAAAAAAGAAATTGATGCAACAGGTTCAAAAAGGGAGCCGACAATGTGGTAGACAATTTCGCGAGATTATAGGAAAACAGGAATTGAAAAGGGAAGAATTAGAAAAACATGAAGGAAATCTTCGACAACGGCTTGACGTACTGGAATGTTCAATGCCTGCAGTTATGGTATGGAACATTTGGCAACGTATGGCTCAAGGTGCTCCAATACCGAATCTTCAACAATTAATAGAGAAACAATTTCGAACTCCAGCAGCCGGTGAGTCTTGTTGTCCAAATACACCAAGTCAACACTATGACTGTCGAATACGCGAGGTAGAAGCTGAAAGGAAGACAGCACACAAGAGACTCGAGGAAGCTAGGATATTGTGGTTGGAGAAGGATGCCAAACTTAAGGAACGTAGAGACAAGTTGGAGGAGGCTAAAAAAATTCAAGAGGAACGTAAAGGAAAGATCGAACGTTTGACGAATGAAACGAATAAATTGAGAGAAATATTAAAGAAGATGGACGAACAATCTGAGGATGAGATGGCCGGTTTCTGCGAGTCAGGTGATCAGATTAAAAGATAAGAAAATAGAAACATACAAATTAACGGTATGAGAGATCACTTTTATGAATTTATTTCGATAGGCGAGTGCGGTGATGTACAATGTCGCGAAAGATGGCTACGCGGAGTAAGCAGCGTTGATTCTATCAAGGCCATTGACGTTGAATGTTTGGCTCGTCTTCGACAATTGGCTGAAAATGAATTAATGATGAAAAAACAAATCGCCGAATTGGAACGCAAAGAGGAAACTTATATGAGAACTCTTCAACATGCCGACGAAATGTGGTCAAAGATTGAAGGTGATACGGGTGATAGATTGAGTGCCTTGCAAGGACAACTCGATAGAGAAGCCAATGCGAATCAACAGTTGGCGTCTCGTATCCGCGAACTCGAGGATGAACTTGAGAAGCTAAGGGTAAGGATGGCCCTTTGTAAATCGGAATTGACTAAATACACGAGCGTTGAAAAGATCGAGACGATTATCGGTGGCGAGGACGATTTCGCAAAAACCACTGATAAGATGGTTGGAATCAGGCCAAAAGTAGCGGCTAAGGTTATAGGAAGAGAAGACGATCTTGCTGATGTTCTAGATAAAGAAATTCTTATAAAAGATAAGCTAGATGATAAGGAAACCTTGGCGAAAGTTGATGTTCAGGATAAAGAAGTAAGTCCTGTTATTGGCAAACCAGCAGAACCCATGGAGCCAGAGAAAATGGACGCTATGCACAAGTACTTAGCGATGTTAGGATCTTTAGAGGAATTATATTACGACGATGATTATGGCATCTGCGGTTCAGAGTTCGTGTGTTACGAAGAGAATTGGCAAGGGATTCCAACGGAGGTTGAACTTTCGACCACATATACTGGATCAACTCCAGTCATTTCGGAAAAAATCATTCCTACGGACGATATAAAAGAAGAATTAGACGAAGATATCGAAGATGATGATATTCTTATGCAATTAATAGACGGAGCAATTGTCAAAAGTGAACTCAAACATATACCCGAAGACACGAAGGAAATCGATGAGACGTTTAAAAAAGAATACGACTACGACGAGGAAGAAATTTATGAAGAAATATATGAACCCGAAGACATTTTTGAAAAAATTGATAAACCTGTAATCGGTCAAGACAATGCCATTATTCCATTGAATAAACTTCGATCATGGGTCAATACTGTTGATTCGATTCGCCTTGTTATATCGGTCCGTATAATTTTATAATGTGTTTAATTTCAAAGAAATATCATCGATCTAAATGTTTGACACTCTCTTTCAGAAATGTTCAACGTGCTCCAGCGTAAAAATGAATGCAGATAATTTGGCCGAAGAGATAGCAACGTACGCAAGGGTAAAATACAATTTTGTATATACAAAAATCAACTTGATAAGGATCGTTAAGCAAGCATTGATTAATTACTTATCATTAATTATTTGCAACATATAACTAAACTTTGTAAACGTCGATTAGGTTCAAGCTAAAGAAGTAATCACTGAAATAATACCAAAGTTAGATGCGATCGTAGAACACGTAGACAAAGAGGAACCAAAAAAAGATGTGCATGAAAGGATGGTGATTAAAGAAGAAGTTATATCAGAAGTTGTAGACGAAATACAAGAGAAAATAGAAATCAAACCAGAAACAGAAATTATCGAAGATTTGGAGAAAATAAAAATGGAAGAAATTAAAGAAGAAATACCAATGACAGATGTCGCGGAAAGTAAAGCTGAGAAACCTGTAATTGCGGTAGTACTTTCAGAAGAAGTAAAAAAAACGATCGAAGTTGAACCCACAGAAGAAGAACCTTTTTCGTTAGATTCTGATAAACCAGATATTGTTTCTGAAAAACTCAAAGAAGACGAAATAATGATGATACCTGAAGAAAAGATATTAGAAGAATCTACTGAAATTCCAATGAAAGAAGTTTTAATAGATTATGACAAGTTAGGACTTACAGAAAAATTAGAGAAGATTGAAAAAGATATCGTGGTTCAAGAGGAAATACAAGAAATAGATCAATCGGAGGAAGAAACAAAAATAATATTACCTATTCAAAAATTGCCCGACGAAGAAGAAGAGATTTTTATCCCAGAGAAAGAAGAAATTAAACACGCGGACGGTGTTGAGAAGGGCATCATTGAGGAAAGTATCGACTCAAAAGAAATAATCGATGAAATCAAAGTTGAACAAGTAATTCCTATCGAGATGAAAAAAACTGATATCGAAGATGAAATTTTAGAAAAAACGAAAGACGAAAATGATACTGAAGTTGATACGATAAGTAAAGAGGAATTAGAAACAGAAGTTAAATCGAAAATCGAGATCAAGGAAGAGACAGCGGATGAAAAATCTTTAGTAAAGTTAGAAGTAAAGGAAGTTACAGACGTAGAAGAAATATTTGTCGATGCGGAAACGAAAGAGCTGCCTGAAATATCATTGCCAACGCCATTGACAAAGGATATACAGGAAACAATAGAATTCAAAGAAGAAATACCACCAATCGAGGAAGATGTAGAACGGATAGAAGTACCGGAAAAAGTTATTGCGGAAAAAAAATTCGAGAAAATGGAAATGAAAGTGTTAGAAGAAAAACCAATAAAAATTGAAGTTAAAGAAATAGAAAAGGAAGAAATGTTATTGGAAGAAGAGATGCCGATATTAAGAAAAGTACCGGAAATAAAAGAAGAAATAGAAGAAATATCAGATAAATTTCACGTGATAGAACCTCTACCAATTTCCGTTAAAGAAGAGAAAATCAAAGAGAAACCTAAAACACCGATTGATCCTCGAATTGTAGCTAAACCGTATTTAGCTGTAGCGGACATTGAAGTAATAGAAAAAGAATCGTTCTTGGATGTTTTAATTGCAAAGGATCTACCTTGTGTGTGTAAAAAACCAGAAGAAATTAAGGTAAACAATATGTATTGTATAAACTATTTTTAAACGTTTATAAAATGTGTTTCTGGTATAAACTATTTAATTATCTATTTATTTTTATAGCTACCAGCTGTGCTATCGGCAATGCAAATTGTGATCACTCAAACTGAAATCGTTCAGACGATCATTAATAGAGGTACTCAAACAAGCACTGTTTATCCAATAAAACTAAAAATAACGGATCAAAAATCGACGGAAACAGGTGGTGATCCTGAAATATCAGAGAAAAAAATGCGTTGGCGAAAAAGACCAAAAAATAGATCAGCTGTATCGAATTTAAATGTGAGTTCTCAAACGGATAAGCCATTGTTAGTATTACGAAGCACAAGACAAGAGCCTAATTTAAATAAAAAACAACGTTTATTGTCGGACATTTTAAGATCTTTGAAATCTGATATAAATACTGAAGAAAAGGAAATTAGGTCGATAAATTACAACAACAAAATAAATGAAACATATAAATGTGATTGCTGCGTTTGTGGAAATAACAGTAGTTCTCCTAAAATATCGACTACAGTAAGATCTCGTCCGAAATTTGTGAATACGAAAATTCCGAACATGGATCAAAATATGCAAGATGAAAGATCAAGTTACAGAACATTGAAATCTAATATTACAGAAAAATTACGAACTTGCAATTTCTGTGCTCCGAACGTTTCCAAATTCAGCAAACTAGTTTGCGATCAAGAAATGTGCACTTGTTCGGCATCTAGTAGCAAAATTAAAGTTGGTATAAATTCGAAAAGAAAATATAAATCGGAGAAAAAAGATCAATCTTGTTTGGCGAAGATACCAAAGAGTAAAATACGTAGCAAGGAAAGAAAAAAGGACGATGAAATGGAATCAATTACGTGTCAAGGTAAATGCGTGAAATGTGAGGAGAATAAAATAAAAGAAAGGAAATACCACAAGGACCTAGACGACAGTCCTTCGAATTGTATTTGTACAAAAATAGAAAGAACCGAGAGCGGACGAGTATGGAAACGAGAAATTTGTGGCTGTGATGATTCTGATTAGCCACCTACTATAACGATCGACAAATAATAGGATAATAGTCAAGACAATCTTTGCAGATTGTACACTTCTTTAACTATGATATTGTAACAAGGGAAGATCATTCAATGAATCGCACGTTATAGGGAACGACGATGAGAAAGGAAAAAAATAATATGATCTTCCAAAAAGGAATTACACATTGATTCATTCGACGTTAGAATCCCAATAATAAAAGTATTCTATTTGAAGACGTAAAGAAAAGAAAAGAAAAGAAAAGAAAAGAAAAGAAATGAAAAGAAATGAAAGAAGAGAAATGTCTAAAAGAATAAGAAAAAGAATACCCAAAAGACTCATAAAGTTAGTTACTATGAAATTGTAAAAATAAGTCAAACTAGAAAAAGAAGAATAATAATAATAATGACATATTACACGTCAAGTACGTGTAGTGCATATCCTTTCAAGATTTATATTCAGGGCTCGAAGAAAATCCATGTATTTCCTATAAAATGAGAAGTAAACCGTACCAAAGATAGATGACGTACATAAAATAGACAGATTGTTCTCTTATATTCTCCTCCTTTTGCGATAAGGAGTAAGATGATATCTTAAACTCACCGAACGTTCGCCAAAGTATGTCTACGGGATCGCAGATTGTGGTAACCCCTTAACTCGCCGATACTCCCCTGCTCGGCCTGCATTCTGGCCTGCGCCGTAGCGGCAGCACTGGCAATCACGTGGTGTTGGTGCCCTGGAGCACCCGCTGTTGTGACGCTCCTGCGAGAACGCCAACCCGTTCTGCTACCACTTCCGCCGCCACTCGGCGTTGGTGATTTCTTCTGGTATGGCCTGTAAAATGAACTGTCACGAAAAAAGGAAGAAGAACAAGAAAGGAAGGAAACCTTTTTATTGATCCCATTCTTGTCGATTTTCTGACTACCCAATTTTCGAAATAATTCAAAAAAGGAGAGCCGTTTTCTTGTTGAAATTGTCCTTATTTCCTTTTTTTGATAGAATCATCATCAAAAAAATTCAATTACGTGTTGTACGTCTAATGAAGAATTTGTTTCGATTATCTGTCATGTTCTTTTTTTGTTATTTTGTTTCTTTTTTTTTATTTCCTTTATTTATACCTATATTCGAAAAAATTGTCCAAAAATTAATTGTTATTATTAAAATTCTTGTAAACTAATGTTTTACAACGGTATCGATTTGTTCAAAAATTCATACTGCTCGATGCTTTCCTTCGTTCAAACATCCGCAATGAAAAGAACAATTTAACGATTTTTTGCGCAATGACCGAGAAAAATGGTACAACTTTTGCATTTCACTAACGTTAACTTTACATCCACGAAATGGCGAATGGTCGATCTGAAAGCTCGTTATCTGCAAGGCTAACGTTTAAAGCTAGCTCTGTTCATGAATAACACCTAGACTCAATAAAACGATGTAATGTAACGTTAGATACTCACTTTCTGTCTCTCTCTCTCTCTCTCTCTCTCTCTCTCTCTCTCTCTCTCTCTCTCTTTCTCTTTCTCTCCCACGTTCTTGTTTATTTCTGTTAGTACTCCCGTAGGAAAAGATGTTGTAGTTGCATCAAAAAAAATATCTTTCGAAACTGGAATATCTAGCACAGTGCCTACTACAAATAATAAATAAACGTTACGTACTATTCTCTCTCTCTCTCTTTCTTATGGTAGAAATTGTATTTCCGTTTTACGAATACTTCTCTCCATCTGCGAGTATACTAGTATTACCTTCCAAACAAATTCAACTATACAAGATGAAATCATATCATATTTTTATTTACATCGAATATAACGTTGAATCGAGATATATTTTCTACTTTGCAGAAATTTGATCTGCCTTTTCTCTCTCTCTCTCTCTCTTTCTTTCTCTCTCTATTTCTCTCATCTCTTCTTTTTGAGTCGTTCAACAAAGTCTTATACGAAAAATAACATTGATCCTGTATGTCTATGAAAAAAGAAAAAGAAAATATACATAAGTTGTATATATGTTCCAAATAAAAGTGGAACTGAAAAGAAGGGATATATATCGAAATACAAATTTTTTTTCTCATTTGAATATATTATTAATAACGTAATTTATTTTTAAATCAAAATTTCTCTTCTATTCTTCTTCGACACAATAATAACTAATTCTATAATAATAATAATAATAATAATAATAATTGATAGAAGATCAATTTTTATTCATTTATTTTCTCAATTTACATGATCTAGTTTACTTTGATCTTATGCTTCTCTTTGTGTGTCCTTAATGCTAATGCATATCATGTATGTAATAATTAAAACACGTGTCAGAAGTTTACAAAGACATTGATCAAACGCTTCTTGAGCATAAAGAACTCTTATGAATATTTATATTTCTTCAAAATAATATTAACGTTAAACAAATCACACATGTAATGGTTTATGATGTATTATAATATACAAAAAATAAGTTCAATCAAAATACGTTGAAAATCGTACGTATAATTAGGACAATATTATATGAATACTTCGTGGAACGTAAAATTTTCAATTATTTGAACGGTTCATAAAAGCCCAGAGAATATCGATCATCGATATTATCGATATTTTCCTATCATTTTCATCGTAAAATATTTTTCTCAATTACGAGAGTTCGTAGCAATTACGTGTATAATACTCTTGAAATGCTTTTGGAAAAATGAATATTATGCATTTTACGTATAAATGATAGAGTTATGAATTTACATATTAAATGTAAGCAAATTTTCAAATTAGCATTCGGGAATAAATTCAATAAGTATATGTAAATCTGTAATAGATCAATCTATCTATCTATCACGAAATTTTAATCTTAAATATTCCTATAAACAATCTCGATATTCATCTAATAATGTAAATAACATACAAGTCAATAAGCATAATCAAGGTACATAGCTATTTATGGCATTCTATTCGGCGTAACGGTACAAATAGAAACTGCAAATAGAATATTTATTAGACTGCATAATATCAAGTAAATTTAATTAAATTACATTCGCGAAATCGATCAGAAATTACAATTAGTTATCATATTTATAAAAGCTACTTTTCCACTAATTTTATATCGTAATTACGAATTTGGCCGTATTTTAATAAATAAAGGAAACAAGCGGATAATATTTCAATATTTCAATGCATTGTTCACAATTGGATTATCGATTTATTTTCACATTTATTCATCAACGTTTTATGGATTGCTTTAAATTACTAACAGCTTTATAAACACAATCATTATTAAGAACTCGAATAAAACAAAAATATAATACATAAAAGAAAAAAAAAAGAAAAAGAAAGAAAAACAAAATAAATGCAACAACGTTACGAGCTTTTACAATAAATCAACAAACTTTCCAGTCCAATTTAATTTAGAAGCTTCACATAGCTTCGATGCTAACGTAATCAGAAGTACTATAAAATAGAAGACAAATTGTAGTGACGGGTAACGTTACACTGATTACACACGTTAAACTCGCTAAAATAAAAGACATATCTTATTCTCCATAAAAGCCGTCAGTCAGTTAATTAGTTTCAATTTGTTTTTATTTAACGGTAAAGCTTCTATTGAACAAACAACTAAATTACATAGCTGACATTACTTACGTATAAATACAAATACGCGCAATGGAAAAACTTTGGCTACTACTCAGCTGGTAAAATTCATGCTTCAACGGCAATAAAATTTTATGGGAATCCATAAAAACGGTCATCCTGTATTTCTACAAATAACAACGAACACTGTCGATTAGATTTGTCTTGTTAAAATAAACATCGTAAAATTATCGATACGTATAAACAACAAGCAAGTTTAAGCAACCAGAATCTATTTTATCACGAATATATGATCGTATTTATGTATATTATCAAAAGTCATATCGCGAACCTATTATATATTTGATCATGTGAAAAAGAAACCTCTCATAAAACTTTCTTCTATATTTCTTTCTCTCTCTCTCTCTCTCTCTCTCTCTCTCTCTTATATTTCATATCCTTTTTAAATCTCTATCCGATGCTATTACAAGTTAAAATAGCTTGTGCTTACGTAAGTTCTAAAAAAGGGAGACACTGAGAAAGAAAGAGAGAGAGAGAGAGAAGAGAAAGAAAGAGTTGGCATGAAAGTTCTTTGACTGAAACGAAAGACACGATGACGAATACATACTTAAAGAATAAACTAAGAAGAAACATAACTTTTTGTATAAAACCCGATAAGAAACTTATTTTTCTTTAAACTTATGACCTTTTTAAAAAGAAAAAAAAAAAAGAAAAAAAAAAGTAAAATAAACGATGCCGCACATAATTAAAATTAATACCCAATTTGGCAAGAAAATCGTCTGACCTTTTTTTGGAATTAATTCGATGACGGCTACGAAGCCGTCGAGATTTTGATATTGACCTTATTTACAAAACCGTGATGATGATCATCAAGCTTAAGCGTAATTTCAAAGATAACGAAGTATAACGCGAGATGTCTAATGGCGAGTTTAAATCAAAGTTTAAAGCCAAAGATGAAAAATGGAATCTGCTAAAACCGACGACGTGAAATAAAAAGAGAAGGATATATAGAGAAAGTAAAAGCTAGTTTGAAAAACATTAAAAATTATATATTTCAAAGAGTTGAGATAGTAACCAACGTAAGCGTTGCTTTTACGGTTTAAACTAGATTTTCTACTAACTATGTATACAAATGAATACTTCGTGCTCTACAAAATGTGAGAGATGCTTCGATCAAGGAAAAAGATGTTATTTCTTTCAACTCTACTCATACGTAGTCTATATAACCACTATTTATATTACATTACTGATGTAACATCCATTGGAATAACCCTATTATTACGAATGTGATTTTATGTAATGTTAAATTTATTTTTTATTTTCTGTTTTTCATTTTTCCTCTTTCTCTCTCATCTTCTTCGCTCTACGAGCAACCACCTGTTATTTCCACCATACTTTTATAAGAACAAAAAGTATAAAAAAATGAATTTCTCCCTTGCCCCCTTCTTTTTTTTTAAACAAAACAAAATCTGATTGTTTCTCGGTTATATATAATTAATTAATACTAGACATTCAAAGACTTCAACTTCGTGATTAAACAAACGTAATCTATTTTTCATAGCTCGAAAAATGTACGTGATTAAGTACTTAAATATGTATATATGTATATATGTATATTTTTTTCCTCTTTTCACAGAATGAAAGATTTAATTTTATGATTATGATAATGACTGTATATTCAAAAGATATTAAATAATAGTCTCCGAGAACGTAGCGTTAAATCTAGATTTCTCACGTATTATCATGCTAATGTTTGTATTTATATAAATACTTATACATGTACATATGTACATATGTGTTTTATAATATATACTTTTGTGTGTATAAAAGTTCAAGCTACGTGCCTCAACTCTCCAACGACTAAAATATTTCTATCCTAAGTTGCAATGAGTTTCTGTCTCTTTCTTGAAAGTATTTATAATATTTCTTTCCAGAATAATAACGCGAATGAGAGAGACACAACATTTCCTACTTACAATTAGGATAAGCATTGCTTTCGTAAAAAGTTTTCCATACTTTTTGATAAAACTAACGAAAGTACGGAATAAATGATTAATCCAAATTTTATTCTCCATTGATAAAATTTTTCATCGTGTCTAGACAAATATTACATATACAATATTCGTACCTATATTATCAATTTAAAACAATCAATATTTTTTTGTTATGCAATATTTAATAAGTCTTATACATTAAATTAGAACTATTCAACTTTTAAATGATTGCAAAAGAACATTTTATTGTGAGAAAAGTAAAATTTGACATAACTGATAAGAACATTAATCTCAGAACATATGCCAAGTCCTTTCAAAAGAATTATAATATGCAAATGAGTACCAAACAAGTACTAAAAACAAAAAATAATAATTGTATTTTTATTATATATTACACAAATATACTTTTCAGAGTAATAATAAATTATTCTATTACAATAATATAAATATATCATATGTATAATAGTATAGGCAGGTATAGAAATGAAATTAAGAATTGACAATAGGAGTACGAATACTCCAGTGATTCACTTTGTATATGTAATATATTTAATTAAAATATAGAGTATGCACTTACTTTTATAAGATCAGTATGAAAACTCCGTAAAATTGCTAACCTAATTCCCAATGAATTGCTACGGATGTTGCCTCTATCATCGTTCAAACGTTACTGAGTTTTTTTTGTAAACATTCGGTTACCTTTCATACGTTACTTCTTCGAATTATTAATAATAAACCATTTTCCTTAAAAGGACAGACCGTTTGTATACATGTAGTAAGAATGTTAATAGTTAAATATTTTCAGCATTATATATTAAAGTGTATTTCTCGTCGGGTAATGAATTTTCGAAATGATCTTCTCATCGAAGAAAGAAATTTTAATATTTCAGATACATGTGCGTGTGCTTGTATATATATATATGTATGTGTATGCATGTTAAATACAAAAATTTATTAATGAAATAAGCATATGTATAGTATGATCATTAAAATGTTAATATAGAATTTAAAGGATAGAATTTTTTTTAATATTTTAAACATGCATGTATATATGTTATATGTGTCAGCATTAAATTGTAATCTTCAGTTAATTAGTAGAAATTCTAGATCTTACAAAGTAGTTACATATATCATTAAGCGAAGTATTGCCAAGTTCCTATTAATAATTTAAAAGTTTGACTTCCGATTATAACGAAAACGAGACAGATCACACGAACATAAAAGAGAGAGAGAGAGAGAGAGAGAGAGAGAGAGAGAGAGAGAGCATCTGATTTCAACAGTTGAAGCTCATTTCATCGTTCATTCCTGGTGATAACTATATTAGCACAAAACCGATGTCCGTTCGCCATTAACGTCTGCTCGTTGCGATCTGGAAGAGGAATCTTCCAATCAGAAACTAAACAAGCAATATCGAACCGAAGCTATTTCCTACAAAGCCGACGTGATCCTATAGGCATCAATATATTTTCCGTAATATATATATATATATATATATATATATATGTTTATATTCACTTTATTGAACGTTCCATTAACTAGGATTATTATAATACTGTTAAGCCATAGAAAGGCAGAGAAATAAAGAGAGGGAGAGAGAGAGAGAGAGAGAGAGAGAGAAAGAGAGTTAACTATATTTGAAAGGAAGTTACCAGCTCAAATATCTCGTTACACTCTACGTATATTTCAATAGCGTATTTGTTGAAAGAATTTCAAGAGAGAAAGAGAGAGAGAGAGAGAGAGAGAGAGAAGAAAATGAATTTTCAATATTTGAGATTATCTTGGAAATGTCAGTTAATCAATAGAAATATTAATTTAGAACAAATAACACGATTAATGCTAATGATAACCTTAGAATTGTGTTCATTCGTCTAAAGATTTCGATCAAGCAGTAAGTTTACTTCTAACGCAACTTCCACGCAATTACGAAGCCCTCATATAAAACCCACGCATGCAATCGCGCCTTTAACAAATGTGTTACTAACCCTTGATATAGCTACGGCAATATCCTGACATAAATTAACGTGGAATGAGAGTGTAAGATTTGCCAGATTTCTTGGACACATAAATTAGATATTTTCTCGAATCGATCTATCCTCTTTCCTTCTTACATAAAGATGATGTCACTCGTTCGAAGCTCATTCAAATAAATTTCCGAAGCTACGAAAGAAGATAAGTGAGTCGATTTTTCAAAGAACCGAGATACTATCGTATACCATCGAACGTCGTAGTTTTACGAGCCTTACCAAGTTGTCCAATGGCACTATATATTATGTATAATTTTCGTTTACTTTTGGATACGTTCTAACCTCATCTATATGTATATCGAGGGTTTCATTTTTATCACGTCGAACGGTGTCAGGATAATTTTAGGAACTAAAACTAAGAAAACAAAAAATATTTTATTCAAATAGAATCATAAATATTTGTTAATAACGATAAATTTTCAATCCTATTTTAATATAACGTTGTTTCTTATTTTTTTTTTTTAATTATAGAATATGTTAACACATTTCGACAAAATAAAAGTGAAACACCCTATATGTGGTATAGTTCATCTATCTTTCCCTTCTCTATTCGATCAAAACACGTCCCTTCTTATCTTGAAATCCTGCGATCCCTTTAGGCAATTCGACGCGGTCCGTTACTTTATCCATTTTCAAACCATCTTTTGACCGCACAAGTAACTTCGAATGAAAGAGAAAGCATGGGAAAGCTTTTTTGATGCTTCTAGCAAGTTTATTGCTCGCAAAAAAAAAAAAAAGAAAAAAATGTTCTCATCCATGAAGAAAAGCCAACGCGTAAGATATTCGATTCGAACGATTTATTTGAAAAATGTTTTAAGAGAATGTGAGTTCCATTTTTATTTTTATTTTTTTTTGTTTTTTTTTTGTCAAATCGTTAACCGCATCGCCTGATTTCCGTCCATTTATTTCAGCATCGAGAAAAACATACGAATATTTTTTAAAAATACACGAGAAAAAAAAAGATATAGGAAAAAAGTTACCTTAGGGAATGGGTTCACCGATCTGAAAAGTTAACTACGGTAGTGCTATTTAAAAAACGTGACTCTATTAATTCGATATTAAAAGCTTTATTAAAATTTAACGGGAAGACATTGTAAAAGATGCCTTCTTCGATTAACAGCTCGTTATAAGAATTTCAAAGTTTTTAAAGGAATTTAATAACAACGCGTAAAAGAGCAAAAAAAAAGTAATAAAACAAATCCGATCTTGGAATACCATATAGAAAAAATATGTTAACAAGATAGATCATAGTTTTTAAAAGTAAAGAAATGTCTCGATCGCATCACTTTTAATCCAAACTTTTGAATTTGTCTTGAAATGTTTGAAATCGTCGGAATGAAATAAAAGGACAAGATTAGATAAGTTACGAATGAAGGACGAACGAAACTGACCTAAAATTTGACAGCAATGAACGAAGTTATCGATGCGGCAACTAGTTCTCAAAGTATGAAAGATTCTTAGGTAAAGATCTAGTCGTGAGATAGAAAATTCGTGTAATCGTTGTAACGACGGAATCTCTTTAAAAACTGATCAAATTTGATTGGTTTAATCTAAACGTCGAACTTATCAATTAATATGACTTTTCATATAAATTACAATTGACAAGGATTCTCCTTTGGTAGTCAGAAAAAATTCATCATAAATATGAAGACAAGAATGAGAATCGATTATTATAAAGAATAAACAATTGATAAATAAATATCGTGAATTGACTGACCTTTCACGTGTATTGCGACCCTCCTCATCGTCCTCTTCTTCGATGTCGTGTAATCTTGGGCTCAATCGGTGTTGCGTTCCACCTTCTCTTCCGAATTCTTCCTCTTCGGTTCGCAGCTCGCATTCCTTTTCCTCTTCATCATCGAAATCGTCGAGATCTTCATCAAGTTCACCAAGAGGTGCACGATCTTTCGAATCCACCGTGGAAGTCGTTTGTTTCTGTTGAATTTTTTGTTGATCCAGAACTTTTTTCTGTTGGGAAGATTTCTTCTCGTCGGAGTCCTGTTGCTGATATTGTAATTGCTGTTGTTTCAATTGATGTTGTTGAAAGTGTTGATGTTGTTGGTACTGATGTTGTTGCTGCTGCTGATGCTGATGGTGATATTGTTGGTAATGTCTCGACGTCAAGACGACACCTGTCTTGGACTGGGGGGTGGCCCCCGAGACAGAACCGCCACCCCCACCCCCGCCGCCGCCGGCGCACGGCAGGCAGCAAGACCACGTGCCCCCCACCTCGACACCCTAGCACCACTCAGCGTCAAAACATTCAGGGCCGACTTAACCAAGCTTGCTCTCCTCGTTTTGTTGAGGGTCAACGTCTTCCAAATCTCTCTCTCTCTCTCTCTCTCTCTCTCTCTCTCTCTCTCTCTCTCTTTCTTCCTCTATCTTTCTCTCACTGCAATCTTTCGTTTTTCTTTTTCTTTTGCCCTATCTCACCTTATCTGATTTACTGTAGCATCAATTCCTTTTAGCAACGATCGCTGAATACGTTACTCGATATCGCAAGAAAGAGACTCACTTTTATTCTCGAATCGTATTGGTTTATCTGTTATTAGGCGTTCTCGTATTGTACGAATTACGTCTCCGCACGTTTCAAATGCAAAGGTAAGAAATCTAATCTATTCCCAAAGATGTAATAAATTTGTGTCGACCAAGAAAAAAGGTGGAATCTATCATATATTTTTCCACTGTAAAATATTTAGGACTTCTAGCTCGAACAGAGATACGTTTCATAGACAATACTATTATGTACTCTTATTTCTTTCCGAAATTGTCTTTCCGTGATAATAAAAACTTCAAATATATATTCTTCTTTGTGTCCTCGAAACGTGCTGCTCGTCTTCTGTAACTTCTCTTAAATTTAATTTCAATGTTCTCAATTTCTCATAGAATATATCTCTTTTCTAGTTAATGTCACTTTAAATTGAAGAATGCATCCGGTGCGGTATATCGAACTTTATGAAAGAATACCGTGGGGTACTGCTGATTGAATAGTTTGATCGGTAAACTTCGAAAGGGCGTTCTAGTTTCTCTTAAAATGTCTCTTTTTATTTTTCTCTTCTGTTACGAGCTCAAAGAGAGCGGCGGGGGAGAGGAGGAGGGGAAGGTGGGTGGAAAAAGGGGAATAGGGACCTGGCAAATAATTTTTGGCCCTGAATTCACTTTACGAGTTTTATTATCTCCCACCTTATACTATACACGCTCTATTGCGTTGAACACACGAGATATAAGTCGACTGGTTCAACGTGAGCTTCCACCTCCTCTTTGTTAAACTCCCGATATCGCAAACTCGTCTCTCTTTCTCTCTCGTTCTCTCATAGAAAGAGAGAAGGGAGACGGTGAAGTTTCAGGAAGGGGGCGTAGGAGGAAGCAAAAGTCGACGTGGGATTAAAATATGTTATGAAATTGACGGTTTACAACCGCCTTGAATGTTAATATTTTTTAATCATCTTCAGCGATTATTTAGACGAACAATTCACACAGTATCACTTTGACGCGAGAGGCCGCTTCGATATTATCGATATTTATTATCGATTACTTTGAATCAATTCTTCTTAGGCTTTTGTATCGATCATACGCGTCATATTTGATTCTCTCAATTTTATTTTACTTCTTCTTCTTCTTCTTCTTCTTCTTCTTCTTTTTCTTCTTCTTATTGTTAGTCTTCTTTTTCCTTTTTATTTTTTTTCTATTTATTTTTTTTTTTTTTTTTTTTTTTAAATTTTTTTTTTTTTTTTGACCTTTTAACGCACGCTCGATCGCAATAACGTTTCTTTCGGTGACAGAGTTCTATCTATTTTTCTTATCTTTCTACGTGTTTTTTCGTTNTAAATTTGATCGATCTTTTTGACCTTTTAACGCACGCTCGATCGCAATAACGTTTCTTTCGGTGACAGAGTTCTATCTATTTTTCTTATCTTTCTACGTGTTTTTTCGTTTCTCTCGCACAAATCTCTCCTCATTTTGATCACACTAACGTAGATTAATTCTTCATGGTACGTCCTGTGCACAAAAGCACCACCGAGTCTATCAAATAAAGTTAATTTTTCACTAGCTTCGATATTATTCACTTTTATCAGAGTCATCGTGCGTCATCACTACAACACATATCGCCTTGATGTTGGTAGTTGTTGTTGTTGTTGTTGTTGTTACTGTTGTAGCTGTTGTTATTTTTGCTGTTCGACACAAGAGAGCACTTTAGCGTGCGTATAAAAAACAAATAAAAAAGAAAAAGAGAATAAAAAGGAGAAAAAAAAAAAAAGAAGAAAAAAGGAAGAAAAAAATACACTAGCTATGATAAATTTGTGGGCATCGTTGTACGAGCTACTTCGTATTTGTCGAGCACCCGTTAGAGAGCATCGAATTCACTTTCGTACAATTTCGAACGGCGCTATAGTTTTCGATTAAATTCGAGCATCAAACTACTATCGGACGACGAGTCTGCACGCGTATCTCCCCTTTCCTCTTTTCAGTTTTCCCCATTCCTCGTGTAAAAGTCGACACTAACATGTTCTAGAAAAATTACGAAAAATATTTGCTAACAAATTCGTAAAAATTGATTGATCACATTTCATACTAAAATTTCTTAACATATTTCTTCCCTCTCCCTCTCCCTCACCTTTTTTTTCATAGCTTTTATTATTATCTTGTTTATGAAACGAAGAAGTTATTTGGAATACGAATATCTTTGTCGATCGTAAAAAAAATGGAAAAGGTACGCATGCGTACTCGTTGAAAAATATATGTATGTTGCTTATTCTATTCTCGTTCTTTCTCTTTTTTCTTTTTCTTTCGTATGACCGTATTGTTCATTAAAGAATGAATAAGAAAGGGAAATAGTATTTGTTGGAAAAGAAAATTAATGATCAATTTATCGTTGAGGGGAAAAATATCGTTAATCATAACATTTCCTTTTTTTAACGATATAAACAACTTTTTGATCAAACATTTCGATAAATTTCCATACTTAAAAATATGATTGTGTACAAAGTTATATATGAAAATATATTATCTATATAAATAATGATCTTTAAAAATAAATTAAAATAAAAGATTATTAACGTTAAAAGAACATCACGAAAGTTTCTTTAACTTTGAACAGCAAATATATATTTCTAATGTAAAGCTCCTTTTTAGAAATGTTCATTAATTAAAGTCTTTAGAATCTGGAAGGTACTCCTATACAAATATTTTATTAAAGATAATGGTATAACTTTTTGGAAAAAATAAAATAAAAATAATCGATAAAACAAGACCATTATAACGGCGTTATTAAATCTGTGGAATATGTCATAATTGTCATGTGATACGTAATATGAAACATGTTAACGAGAAAATTGAAAAACCCCAATAGTTTCAATTAAACGCAGACATTATTGTTTTTGTAATATTAAGACGAATCGTTGTCTCATGTTTTAGGTATTGACATCAACGTTCTAATTAACCTTTACTCGAGAATTTATTGCCATAAGAACATTAGCGAATACTACTCTGAAATAACTATTATTCTCTTAAGAAACAACGAAATGATAGTAATTAATATTGAACCTTTTACCGACCTTTAACCTTTCGATGCATCTAGTGTGAAATGAACGAATGAAAAATAACGATGAGTAGTTAAACAAAATTTAAATATCGTGTAGGGATTGGAATGTGTTCGAACGAATACCTCCAGAGAATTGGAATTAATGTTAACTCGAGAAATAAAAACAATTACTATCGATTAACGAAGAGCATGCCTCTTGTGACCTTTCGATTACATCCACAGTACTCGAAATTTGTAATACGAGTTACATTCTGTTAGCGAACAATGGTCAAGAGAAAGAGAGAGAAAAAAAAATTATTGAAATAAAAAAAAAGATTAAAAATTTTAAAATATATAAAAAGAAATAGGAAAAGAAAAATCTACGGAATATAAATGGTCGACGTAATCAAGGGCAAACGTTGATTCTCCAAGAGTACGAGAATAGAATTTTTAATTTCACCGCAATCTATAGGAGAGATTTGATTAATCGGTTAAACGTAAATTACTTGGAAAAGTGCAAAACTGCTGCTGTGCCCCATTAAAAAATTTACTTCCTTCATTTAAATTGAAATTTACCAAGATTCTTTCCTATAATCTCTCTCTCTCTTTCTCTCTCTCTCTCTCTCTCTCTCTCTCTCTCTCGCAACGTTTTTTCAATTTTATTAATATAAAGAAGGGGAAAGAAGCTCTCGCAAGATGAAATTACATGAAGGAATTCGAGAGAAGCAAAGATCAAACGTTAAAATAAAAATTTAAAGAAACGAAAAAGAATGAAGAAAAAAAGTTTCGTTATTAAACATTTTGTTATTTTTATTTTCTTTTGGTTCTTTTTTTTTTTGGTTAAAGATTAAACGATTTAAAAAAAATATCAAATCCATAAATTAAATCGATAAAAATATTTTCCTTAGATAAAATAATTGACACTCTTGCATATAATTCCACTCTTACAATTAATTTGTGTTTACGCACGAATTACGAACGAGAGAGATAGAGAAAAAAAAAAAAAGAAAGAAAGAAAGAATATTAGTTCGGGATTGAATAAGCTTTCCTCGTGAGATAAGAAAAATTGATGCTTAGATCGAATCGAAAAAGCAGTATCCTCTTAACCCAAGGGTATTCCTATTTTCCTTAAAATTCGATTAAAGACTTCCGCGTATCGAGTAAATAGGAAATTAGATTATCTCGTTAGTCACCTGTCCTTCTTTTTCAGCCGAAGAGGAAGAGGATGATAAGAGCTAGCTGATTCTTCGAAGACAAAGTGTCTTTGAAAATTTCGTTATTACACACTTTTCGTGAGATCATTTATCTTAAAATAATCACATATTACATAAAGAGTGAGAATAAAAAAGAGAAATAGTGAGATAGAGACAGACTAAATCAATCAAACTCGTAGTTGCCACGTAGATGGTGTCTAATATGATTAACATAAGATAAAAATGAAAAAAATGTTAATCGTAAAAGTTATCTCCAAAGCAATTTCACGATAGGTATTAGTTAACAAAACTGCATCTAATGTAAGTAAGGATGCAAGCAAGCAAGCTTTCGTAGGTCGTACCTCTTGACAGCGGGATAAATACGTATCAGGAAGTTTCAAAACTAATCTGGAGACAGTAGACTATAAGCTCATTCTGTGTTGTTCCAATCTCATAATTAATTAAATATAGTTTGATTAAACCGCTTATCGTCGGCAAGTCATGAACTAACATCTTACCCTAAATAAATCTTACTATTTATCGTATCGATTTTTCAACACCTGTCAATTCATTTTTCTCACTTTTTCTATCTAATTTAATACAATTTTAAGCACACTTTTGTAAACTTTCTTGTTATACTTTACCAAATACTCAAGATTAATCGTATAGAATATCTAGACGTACAATTTTTCCTTAATGAAAAGTAATTTGGAAAGATTGTTTATACGTTCGACCCATTTTGGATCACGTATATATGTATGAAAGATGATCATTCATGATCAAGATAACCGTGCCTTTAACCCTTTTCCCTTTCTTCACTTATGAACTCTAATTTACGTTATTACAGTGGCAGATGGTAATTAATAGCTTTATCCTTTAATAGTTCATCATAATACCTATAATATCATATATAATTATCGATCGAAAACTACGCGCATTTATTAACTGCAACAAAATTATATTTTATAATTAATTTGTATTCTAATAAAAAACAAAAAAGGCACGCATTGTTAGATTATATGACACTCTTTTAGTTTGCATTGTCGAAAAAAGAAATAAAAAAAAAAAAAAACAGGATTCACATATTGATATAATGTGAATCGTGTGTCAAACGTTCTTTTCTTGTTATCTATTTTATGTATTTAATTACTTGCCATCGTTGACGATTTAAAAGGATCACTTTTCTCTCTTTCTCTTTGTTTGATTATATCAAAGACACGCGTAATTAACTCTTTGACGTTACTAATAAATTTTAATCGCTCAGAGCACAAAAAAATGACGTGTTTTTGTAATATAAAAATAGAAAATTGTGTTTATGATACGTATTTTTTAAGTAAATCTTTATATAACACGATTTTTAGATTCCTAAAAATATCCCGTGTTATACGAACTCGTGTGTTAAACTAAACAAAGAATTATTACAAAAAATAATGTTCAGTTTTAAAAATTAACAAAATTGTATTATTTTACTTTTATAAGTAATTGTATGTTTATTAAAAAAGACTTAATCAATATTCGATCAATAATACGTATTTTGTATTCACGTGCAAACCCATATTTACCTATGCCCTACAATCAAAAACACAACAGTATACAAAAAATTATAATATATTTATTTTTAATACATAAAAAATATATTTATGTATTAAAATATACATACATTTAATATCCCACGAATAAAATGAATTGAAAATTTGAATATTTCCAAATGTCGCATACAAATATAGTACAATGAACACGATCTAATGCAAAATAAAAAATGAGATGGTGCCTATATTTAAAAACTTTAATTACGTCTCGTGTTGTATAGGGATTTTCTCGAATCTCAAAACGCGTTAAAGTGAAACTGTATTATTGAAATATCATGTTCTATAGGGATTTCTTACAACTCTCAAACCTTATTAGAACGAAACCGTGTTAAACGTGAGATTAATCGTATATTTTTTATTCCATTAAAAAAATATCTGTTTTTTCAAAAACGAAGACAATTTTAACGCAGTACGAATTAAAAAAAAAATATTGCAATCGGGTGAAACATTTCAATAATAACCGGAGAATTAATCATTTCGTCTTCTTCTTCTTCTTCTACTTCTACTTTTACTTCTTCTAGTTCTTCTTCTACACTCTCCATTTTCTCCTTCTTCTTTTTCTTATTCTTAAGCTCTTCTTCTCGAAGCATCATCAAGTGGAAAGTATTTCCGTTCTAACGACGAGCTTTAAGTACTTGCACGTAAGTAGCCTGACGATGAGTTACCCGAAAAATACGTGACTATCTCTTTCTTTCTATTTTTCTCGAATTGAATCGAACAATCGATTGATACGAGTTCAACAAAAAAAGAAAAAAAAAAAATCTAAATAAAACGGGGAGAAAAATGTATTTTTAAATTTACATAAAAAATTGTAACATTGATAATTGTAAAAAATGTTGACCTCGTGATAAATGACTATATTTATTTTTATTTATTTTCTATAAAATTCAATCGAACAATTGCATTGTGTGACGAGTACAAAAAACAATATTATTTTTATACAAATTATGTAATTTCTAATAATTATATGTAATAACTGTGACTTTATATAAAATACGCTTTATATTTTTCTTTCTATTTCGCTCGAATTGAATCGAACAATCGATCGAAAGACGAGAACAAAAAGAAAATACAAGAAGTACTTTTATTATAAAAAAAAAAAAAAAAAAAAAAACAAATTTCATTTATGATAATAACTTATAAAAATTGTAACCTTATGCATGCAATTAACCTTAGCATCAAAGAAACCCAATGTTCCTTCTTATTATAAAGGTACAAGATGTTCGTTCTTTATAATCTACTTTATCTTTCCTTTTTTCATGGTATAATTGCTTTCGTTTCATGATATAGCTCCCGGCAGTTTAAAATGGCAACAGAATTATCCAATAGTTCTCGAGTTTTATCTATCTTTTACGGGCTTAATCGATCGAAGAAAGTATCGATATCTCAGTAAAAGGTAAGAATTATGAAAATCGTTATGAATTTAGATGGATCTACATAGGTCTCTATGTGAAATTAATTTGAATTGATCGTTACCTATTTCATAAGGAATAATCTGATCAATCATTTAACTTTTGAATCGATTTATTATTCATCGATAGGGTATAACTTGCGTATTATTTCATCGACGAATGAAAAATGTTCGTTCAACGATAAAATATTTAACGGGTATAACGCGTGATGTTACTTTCACTTTTTTATATCGAACTTATATTTTTTTTAGCTGAATTAATACCAACCTGGTCAGCATAAATTACAACGAGAAACTACATCCGGTCAACGGCCTATATTATGCTACTTTCAATACGCTAGAGCTTTGTGTATGGGTACGTACACACAAATATATCTACACATCCGCGAAACGTATTAAATTTAAATTCGAATCTAAATTCCAATAACATTTACGATACGGATTTTTCAATAGTAATGGAGAAAGAAACGAGATTATTCAATTTTTCAAACACGATTTAAATAATCTTTTGTTATACCACGAATAATAGCGTTATTTTAAATATTATTCCATGCCCAAGCGAACATTTTATATTCACTAATTAATGATACCACTTTAATAACAGTACGTATATGTATATGGAGTAATACGCAGATAAAATTAATTCTAAAATAATCGAATATATATTTTTAATCCGAGAAATAAAATATTATACGATAATAAAATTGAAACTTTTGACATTTATAATATAAATGCGTTGTCGGGTATTACGATATTAAAAAGTTCGTGATCTAATACGACAAGGTAATCCTTGAATACTGAGAAAGTTTCTCAACCATCGAATTTGAAGTAATAATTTTGTCTATGATCAAATTGATCGACATTTTTATTATTTATTGACTATAGAAATAAACGTATATCAAACTGACGAAAAAGGAATTTACTGATTTTGTTACATATATTTATAAAGTTCGATATTCGTGACATATATCAAAGATAAATAAGTTATCGTTGGTCAACAACGTTGAAAAGAAAAATAGTTAAAAATGAATCGAACTAGATACGACAGAGAAAAATTAATTTGTTGATACATGTCGTTCAAATATAAAAAAGGGGAAAAAAAATAGAGAGAGAGAGAGAGAGAGAGAGAGAGAGAGAGAGAGAAACAGATCGGAAAGACCAAATAACATTTTCAACGGTAGCGTTTCAATTATAATCCATCTTTTTCAAGTCACGTCGAATGATGGAGACTTCTCTTCGACAAAACACCCTATATATGATACGTGTTCACACGAGAGATTGGTCGAATGTGGTGAGAGTAAAAAATTAAATTGCCGGTCATTCATCCTGACACAAATAGTTTTCGTTCGTCAAAGAAAGTATACGCGATAGGTGCGATATCGTATTTTTATAAAAAAAAAAAAAAAACAAACAAACAAAATATAAAGTTAATTTTTTGTTGTCTCTATCTAAGTTCAATTTAATATTTATCTAGGTGTAATTAATATATAATAGTGATATATCGATCGTAGATCTTTCTTCTCGACGATAAAAAAATCACTTATTACGAGATTATATAATTACTTACTTAAGTGCACAATATCGAAATACGTAAGTTGAGAGCAAACTGATATTCGGTATCGAATAGCATATTTTAAATGATTCTACACGCGAATACGAGTAAATTAAAAATAAATGATAATAGTTAAACGAAATCGTGACAGTAAGACGCGACCGCCGTTATTCTTGCCAAACTCTCCTTTTACCATTTCCCTTCGGGAAACTAAAGTTCCAAAGTGTGTCGTCAAACTACTCCCCGGAAATATCGTCATTGTCTTCGTCTTCGTCTTCGTCTTCGTCGTTGTTTTAATTGTTGGTAGTCGTATGCGACCTCGACGTTGAACTACCACTACCCCGGATGTCATCGTTGAATCTTAAAATAAAGTACTTTTTCTTAAGGAACATCGACGATAAGACACGTATCTTCGTGATTATACGAGAAAAAAATTCACTCGATTGGCTAATCTAACGAAAATGTCGAATAAGATAGATTTGAAAATGATTCTCATTCTCTGGTATCTTTCTGGAGATAATCTTAAATATTATTTCGAAGAAGAGTAAGCTTGAAAATAAAGTTTTCTACAAACTAGATAATGCTTCGGTGAAGGATCGTTAAAACTATTAAAACGTCTGACGCGTTGTGTTAAAATCTCAGCTTTAACATTTGCAAGAGAAACTGAAACTTGGGAACAAGTTTAAATCTCACGATATTTAACAAATAACTTGTATTAATTAAAAGCGTTACGAAAAGATGTGTCGATGAATCTGTAATACTTGTAAGTAGTAAAACATGAAAAGAGTTTGACGAGAGAATCTGTCTGACCGGTCACGTTCCTTACCTACTTACTGAAACATTTAAACGATCGAGAAGTATAGGGAATAAATTAGTTTAACAACAGGTAGCGAACGGTTTTACATAGGACTACACATGTAAATATTCTGAGATTCAGACACGTATGTTATGTATATACATATATATATATATATATACATTCCTGCATTAAAGCACTCTCGGTCGGACAAACAAACTCTGCCTCCTTTTGTACATACACGGTACGAATCGTTCTTTGTTTACACGATCGTTGCAATCATACGGACGACCAACGCGAATTACCCCCATGACTTTCAACGTTTCTCATTTTATATTTGTATTCGTGAAGAATCGTCGCGTTAAATATTCCTGAGGGAGAATAATAGCTCGCTCTCGATTTACGTTTGAACGACGGTGGGAAAAAAAAAGAAAAATTTCAAAATAACAGAAATATAGAGACAAAGAGAGACAGAGATGCAAGAAAAAACGGCATAAAAATAATATATAAAAAAGACAAAGATAGAAAGAGAAAGAGATAAGTATCGATGATTACTTGTTCCAAGGAGATCAAAATCAAAAGAAGGATATACAGCATCCGACGAAATATCTTTCACGCAACGATGTGTTTAGTCCTCGATAGATGAAAACATTTTTTTTTTCAAACACGAGTATCGCACTCACGTCGAAACGTTGGCGCATAAATTAAACTAGATCATCGTAAAAACGTCGCATGCGGCTGTCTCGTCGACATGCGAATAAGGTTTTCATGAATCTCGTCACTTTTTATCGAAGACTTTTTTTCTTCTTCTTCTTCTTCTTCTTCCTCTTCTTCTTCTTCTTCTTCTTCTTCCTCTTCTTCTTCTTCTTCTTCTTCCTCTTCTTCTTCTTCTTCTTCTTCTTCCTCGAGGATCTTTTCCCACGAGCGTACGAGTTTCTCAAAGTTTCGCATTTTCCCGTTACACTCACGACAACGACGATTACGTGTCAATAACGAAAACGAAACGAAACGAAACGCGAGAAGCCGCATAAACGACAAAACGTTTTTCCGGCATATTCTGTTTTTTTAATTTGTCTCTCATCACCGTTGACAATTAACACCAGTCAATAAAATTCCAAAACACGCACACATTATCTCCCATTTTCTTTCTCTAATCATTATATTATTTTTCGATTAATTTGATAAAGACGAGATATATCGCGGACAAAATATACGCGAACGAATTAAATCGACGAATATAAGAGAAAGAAAGAAAGAAAGAAAGATAGAAAGAAAGAAAAAGAAAAAAAGAAGAAAAAAAAAAGCTACACTTATAGTATCTCCCCCACTTTTTTTTTTTCTTTCTTCCACGCGGGAAAACTATTTCTCCCCTTTCACTTTCCAACCACCGACGACGATTACGACGTTGACGTCGACGTGAACGATGACAGTGACGAGAACAACAACAACAACAACAACAACAACAACAACAACAACAACAACAACAATGACGACGACGATGACGACGACGACGATGACGGCGACGACGATGACGACGATAAGCAACTCGTACACCGTCGTATTGACGTTGACGACGGCCGAGACCCGACTAACGGAACGATTCTCTCCTCTCTTTCTACCACCGACGCTGTAGTAGCACAGTGTCGTAGCATTCGACGGAAAATCACTGAATTTTCCATCCTCCAGAAAGAGAAGAGAAGTAACCCTTGATAGGGGCCAATTTTATCCGTCACTGTCTTTTCTTTCACTTTTTTCTCTCTCTCTCTCTCTCTCTCTCTCAATCTTTCTATCTGTCCTTCTTTCTTTATTTCTTTTTTTCTTTCTTTCTTTCTTTCCTATTGTGACATACCAACTATTACAAGGGTGAATGCGATAAGAAAAAAAGAAAGAGAATTAAACGCATAGATAGAAGAGGGAAGAAGAATAGAATAGAAATGGGATGAAAGACAGAAAGGGTAGGAAAAAATTGCCGTTTCGTTATCGTTGCTTTTGCTGGTGCTGATGCTGATGCTGCTACTACTGCTGCTACCACTGCCGTTGCTGTTAGCACTCTGCTAGTACACTATACTCCGTAACTTGGTCCACCAACCGGCGGCTCAGCAGCCCCGGCTGTTTTGCAAAAATTAGGTCAACCGTATACCTTCCCCTCCATCCTATCCTATCGTCTCCTCTCCACTCCTCTCCTCTCCTCTCCTCTCTCTCTCTCTCTCTCCCTCTTTCTCTTCCATACTCGATCGTCTCCCTCCTTCTTCTCAACCCCACTCGTTCGTGCTTAACGCTCTCAATGCATCCTCTTCCCTTCTCGTATTCTCCTCCAATCACTTTTCTTTTTATTTTTTTTTTATTTTTCTTTTTCATTTTTTTTTTTTTCTTTCGCGTACGCGAGTTATCTTTGCATTTTTATCCTGTTTCCCTTATTCTTAAAGACCGTTTCCCGTCATATCGAAATCCCATGAATGGCCATCAACTTAAATATACTACGACGAACTTTCTCATACACACATGTTTTTCTTCCTATCCTTCTTCTCTCTTTTATTTTTCATTCCCTGTTACGTTCGCTCTTTCACTTTTATTATTTATATATTTTTCCTTTTCCAATTTATTTTAATTCAATCGAGCAACCCCTCGTCGAAAAATCACGAATTTCTTCGCCGAGAAATTCACGTCTTGCGTTTGAAAAAAAAAAAAAAAAAAAAAGAAATTTAATTGAACAAATTTTTTATAAACGCGAAGATATTTTTTTCGCGATGAAAGTTGGAAGAAAAAAGACTTGTGATATCCTACCATCTCGCGCGTCAATAAGTAGAATATAAAATATAATAAAAATAATGGATCTTATTTAACAGTAATTGTAAATGTTATAACGATTGATCAATTTTCAATATTCTATTGAAAATTTTACGCTCGATGTAATTGCTTTTATTTATTTATTTATACAATAATACTTATAATTACAAAATATCATTTTATCTATAAAATGATTTAATTTATTATATAAACTGAGGAACAAATTGATGATTGTCATTCGGATATAACAAATTTTCTCTTTCATCGGGTAACTAGAAAAAAAAAAAAAAGAAAAGGGCAAATAAAGAAAGGTGTTCCACAATATTCAGTTGACAAATTTTCACTATACGCGTACTTGTTGCATGTAGTGTAGAACGCAGTCCGTCAGCACTTCGCGACATTTCAAGAGAATTTCCTTCCTAAGGTTTTCTCATTTTCTCTTGTTTTAATTCTCGTCTTTTAGAAGCTTTTTCTTTTCCTTTGTAAAGAACCTCTCTGCTTGTTCCGCACACGCGAGACTTTAAAACTAACGCGACTCTGTAAGCTAGCTATTTTCTTTGGAAACCGTAAAGTCCGATTAAATAAAGTTTCTAATTACAATCCCGAATAAGATTGTGAATGGTGAACTATGTAGGATGGTATTATAAACGGTTTTATTTGTCCACTTTTATTTCTCATATTATTTTTTTTTTTGCTTCTAATATAATTGCAACGTCATTTCAATATAATTTCATCTCGGAGATTTATTACTTCAACAAATCATACAACGTCCGCTCCTAATTACGAGATTAGATCTACGTTACTACTACTATTACTACTATTACTACTATTACTACTACTACTACTACTACTACTACTACTTCTACAGTTTCAAAGTAATCGTAATTGTCTACAATCTGATATTGACGTAATTTAATTAAAAGAATAAATCGATCGGGTTTGCGAGAAAGAAATTTAGATGATACAGATACAGGGAATGAATGATCTAATTAAAGCATCGTGAATAACGGGTTGCTCAATACGTATAATTAACTTATATTAGTGTTAAATTTAAATCACAGACCAAACGAATTTAGAACGCATAATGTGATAATATACTGTCCTATTAAATAACGAGTTTTATTCGTTATAACAGGAGCACCAATTTATTACAATACAATTAACAAATTTATGGGATATAAAAGAAGAGTGTTTTGGTTGTGACGCAACAAGATTTTCCTTGAAATAGCATGGCTACGCCTTCATGATTATGATATAAAAATAAACATTGTTAAACGTTCTCCTTTGATGAATTGTTAACGAGTATATCGTGAACATTTATAATATACAGTTCCCATGGTACAGTTTGTTCGTTTGAACTTACATTAGTAAGATCTAGTCCGTTTCTTTTTTTAGGATACTATAGCGAACACGTATTCTTTTAAAAAGAATAGTAAACCGAGTCCCTAATACTAGGTAGGTATCCACTGGGAAAGGATGAAATTCGTTTTCTCTTTGTTTTTAGATTCCACTCTAACCCATTCTTTCTACGTGCTATTTTCTTCGTGAACTTTTTGCAATGGAAGTGAATTTCTTCATTATATTTAGTCTCTAATGTAAAATAGAGATCATAACGTGATAACAATCTTTAATATTCAGTAATTTTAAATAAAAAAAAACATATACATTAATGTTAATGTTAATTTAAAAAATGGGATAGAGATTTGCAAACGGGAAAAATTAAAAATTGAAAATCTTCGTTAAAATGTCATAATGTGAGTAATAAATTGAATTATAAAAATAAAATTAAGAAAATTACTACCAATGATACAATCAAATATCACGATCATCCGTAATAAATTTTCTATTGAAATAATATATAGCATTTGACTCCCTCGACGATTTGCCGATATCGATAAGCTCAATTCTCCTATCGACATTATAAACCGTATACGTAATATGAAAAACAAACCTTATTCGTTTATAATTCAACAACGAGGGAATAAGACATTATTTTTTTTCCTTTTTACCTCTTACGATGGAAAACATCAAGAAATGATACATAAAAATATCAACCCGTAATAAGAACGAAACCAATGTTTTTACTTTTCTTTTCCTTTAGGAAAGATAAACCAAAATTTATAGAAAAACGAAAGAAAATGTGTTTGGTACGTGAATCGATACTTTTTCATGAAATCCCATGGGGAATTGAAATCGAAAGAAAAACAAATGTGAAGGAAGACAGAAACAGAAAAAAACAAGGAGATGCAGACAGACAGACAGACAAACAAACGAAGTAAGAGAGAGAGAGAGAAAGAGAGAGAAAGTGAAAAAGAAAGGGGAAGAAAGAAAGAAAAAGTTAGAATAAAAATAAATAAAGAAAAATAGTTAAACAATGACCAATATAATCGAAGACATTTTTCTCGTTGATTTAAAGTTAGCTGGTACGACGACAATGTAGCTCAGGTAGATTAGAAAATAGACAATAATTTACTGATGTACGCGAATAACCATGTCTATTCTGTAAAGAGAAACTCTATTAGGATTACGTGCTTCTGCATTAACCCAAAAAATTGTATGATCGAGTAAACGTGAATTTGAATCACGTGATCGACGATGTACCTACTCCATGTAAAAATCATTAAACGGAAGGCATTTTCTATTCTTCCATAATAAATAGACCTGACAAAGTGATAGTAAAAAAAAAGAAAAAAGAAAAAAAAATAAAAGCGCGAAAATAATTTATCAGTAGCCGACACGAAGGACCGCTGAGAAACGGATGAAAAATGTTCTTTTCCAAGATAGAATTATGCGCGCGATAAATTAAGAAATATCTCATGTATAACCCCTATAGTGTAATTTTACAGAATGTATTGTATATTAGTATAACTACATACATTAATAAATAAGAAAATTTTGATAAGACAGAGAAACGTATAAAAAGAAAACGTGTACGGATATACATACGTAAGCACTTATGTATAATATATGTAGATACATTTATATACGCTCCGTAGTTACGTTTTCTTGCAAGGAGACACACCAGTCCAATATATATTTATATTTCATGATTCGTTATTGAACACGCACGCAGAATATGTGTCTAGAACGTAAACGCAACTATACCACCCATTCGTGTATATAGAAGATCAATATAAAACGAACGTATTGTTCGAAAATTGGTGAGTATCGTCTAGTACCTACGTATATACGCACATATACTTATATACGTTGTAACCAACAACAAAGCCTTTATATATAGCCTCCACCTGTAACCTAGGACAAAGGATTATCGAAACACGAAATTGAATCAGTTTGTGTAATATGGTTCAATATGATCAAGCTTCGTACCATATCACGAGATTACACATTTACTAATATATAAATAATACAAATCATTTCGTCATCCATTCCGCTTTTATTCAAATCAATATATGTATATATACGTTAATAAAAAATCATCGATAGATATCCAATCCTTATTGACTTTACAAACAATTTTGAAAAAGAGTCAAAAATATAGAATAGCGAGAAAAAAAAGTAGAGAGAGAGAGAGAGAGAGAGAGAGAGAGAGAGAGAGAGAGATAGAAACCGATTTTCCACTCCGTTCGTTCGTTCGTTCGTTCATTCGTTGGTTCGTTCATTCGATCGATCTTCTACTCTACTTCCTCTCTCAAACAGGAATGATCGAATGGAAATGGAGCAACAAATTAAGGAGGATTAATTAGTCGAGTGCACCGGATGTTGACTCTACTCTCAGGGGCGATAGCAACGTCCTCTGCATACGCACGGATACCTCTAATTGTAATACAAAGAGGAACCCAAGTATTTAAGCTCTTCCATGTTGGAACTGGATAAAAATCAAGAACGTTTATCATCACGCATCGTTCCTGACAATGCTTTTCACAAACCGACCATTTTTCTATTTATCAATCTTTATTTTCAACAAATACAATATTTTCCACCCAAAGTCAAGAAAACATAGACACACGTTTAAAAAAAAGAAATAATAATAATAATAATAAAGTGGAAGAATTCATCCAAGTAAAAGAAATTGAATAACAATAGCAAATAAACAGACAGATAGAACATACATACATGCATAGATGCATACACGCATCAACCACGTGTCTGCATTGTCTGCTAATGTCATTAAAAAAAATCATCTATCATAGTTAAGAGCTGAGAAAATGTTGAAATAATAATAATAGTAATTGTTATTATATTATTATAAGATACATCTCTCGAGAATAAGAAAATATTCAATTAGTCTGCATCTAAATTTGAATTGGAATAAATGCAACAATAAATTATGTATGTACATACATAATATATAAAATAAATAAATATACACGTAAGACATTATCATTTTTACATTTGTACATCTATATGAAGTACAGACGACATATTTTTCCTTTTCCCATGGAACTACTTGAATATTTGAATATTTGAATTCAGGGACGTACGAAAATAAATCTTTCGTCTAACCGAGATATATCTATCTTTTTTCTAAGATTCTTTTTTCCTTTCATTTAGTTACTTTAGATAAATATCCTTTATTGAATGCTTCCATTACTCCATTATTAATAATACAAATATAAGCAACTAATTAATAAAACCTTACAGGGTCCCATTTTCTATACAAAAATTTAACGAAAAAAGAAAGATCAGCTATGAAAATTCATTCAAAATACATTTATCAGTATTTCTATAAAAACAAAAATATTCGAATGAGTTCCATATATTCATCGAGCGAGAACATTTTTTAAATATCGTATTTTTAGATTTCGATAATAAACGATTGAAATACATATTATTTTAGTTTTATTTTCCGTTTCATTATTGGCAAATTCAGGACGCATAATGGTCGTTCGAAGCAACGATGATGCATAATTTCCAAACAAACTAACAATAAGTAAATATATGCTTCTACACAAATACACATGAATAAATACATACATATTGTACATACATACACACACACACACACACAAAGAGAGAATCATTGGCCGTCGGAAGTGGCTAACTTTCAGGGACGAACGGAAGAACCCGATACCAGTAATGCTCGTGGACATGGTAGTCACGATATACTATGAAACAAAGACGATCAGAGGAGGAGGAAAATCAGAATAGTGGATGGGGCTGAAAGTAAGGGGTAGAGATAGGTGAAATCAGGGTGGCTAGGCGTCGACGTACTCGAAAGCTCCTCTGTCCTTTCTCCATGTACGTGTACATGTTATATACCGACGAACAAGATGCCAAGTTACTTTGCTAAGTTTATCAAACGTGGGGGAGAAACCCTCGAGGATCTTTTTTTTCACTCACTTTCAAACGATTTGAGATTCGGCCTAGGTCCCCTGATAATTCTATACATTGTTCGGGATAAGATAATGGAAGAAAAAATAAATTCATTCTTTCATATAACAAGTATTAGAAAGTTAATAAAAAAATAAAATAAAATGAGGTATACATGTTATTATATGTACATGTATTATTATTATTATTATTATGGTTTGAAAAATTGTATTCAGTATTTGTATAATATAATAAAGAACATCTAAAATTTGTACAATTTCAATTTACGTTAAATACATCATTTTTCTTTTTACTTTTTTTTTCATTCCTTATTTTTCCATACTCCACTTTCTTTTTCTTTCCCCTCTTTTCTCCATTTTGCTGATCAATTCAATCGTGTACCGAAGTAAGAACAGATGGTACATATTCATTGGAATACAGTGTATCTCTTAAATTTGGTAAAACGAAAAAATATAATGATTGAGAAGGACGAAGGGGGAGAGGAAATAGACGAATAAAATAGATTTTTAAAATTTATCTTCTGAAATTGATTAAATGGAAGATTTGATTCAAGGAAGGTCTCTTTATTAAATTAAATATTCTGATTTGTGAGATTTATCGATGAGTATAAAAACGAAATTGAATTTGTTCAAACTTGTCGTGACTTAAATAATGATCTCAATGAATAAGGAACAAGTATAAAACAAACAGTAAGAAAATCGAGAGGAAATAATGATTAGATATTTACCGGGAAAAAACAACGATCACAAAAAAATGCGAACACCTTTTTTTTGAGAAATTAATCACAATTGCGAAAAAATCGTATAACGATACTGACGACGCCGTTGACGACGACGTTATTACACCACCGTCGTCGTTTATATGTACTATATATATATATAAACATACTATGCGTAAAACTCCCTACGAGAGAGAAATTTCCATAAATTTACATCGAACTAAAGCGAATAATATCTCGAGAAAGGGTTTGAAAATATGCGGGCTTTGCTATAAAAGTTATCAACGATTCTTTCTTTTTCATCCATTTTTTTTCTCTTTTTCATTTTTATTGTTTTTTTCCTATTATCCTAGTAGTAGTACTGGTCTAATAAATTTGTACATAAAGTAAAACAAATATAGTACAAGGAAAAATAAAAAGTAATACAAATTTTTGCTAATTTATTATATGTGTGTGAGTGGAATTTTATTTTTTACTAAAAAATCTATATAAATTGAGTGATATTAAATAGATATAGATACGAATTGTTTCTTTTGAAAATGATATAAATATAATTTTGAAGCAAAACAAAAATCAATTAATCATAGACAATTTTTTTTCATATTATTAATAAACAAAGCAAAATACGGTAAAATATTTTTATGAATTTATCAAAAAAAAGTTATTACATAAATATTTTTTAGAAAGTTACTTATATATTTTTCGAATGGAATAAAAATAACAGATTGCTGATTTTTATATAAAGTAGAATCTCCGTTTGCGAGTATAATTCGTTTCAGAAATGTGTTCGTAATCCAAAACATTCGTAAAATCTAAACGAATTTCGTCGGAAGAAATACATAATGGAGAATTGAATAATTCATTCAACGACTGTTTGTTCATATATTGTAACAAATATAATCATACGTAATGAAATCCATTTACTAGACCAACAGACTGTAAATTAAATAAATATCTATCTATCTATTTATTCACATATTAGAATAATATCAAATACAAAATACTAATGTTAGACGTATCACATACACACACACACACACATCTCACTCTATCTCTCTCTCTCTACTTATATTTTTATATAGTTTCATCAAATTTTATCATTAAAAAAGTAGAAATATAATAAACAAACAAAAAGAATCCTATCATTATTTTATATAAAAGATATGATGCAATTCATGATGAAAATCAATATAATTATACGATTTAAAAAACGAAAAGAAAAGAAAAATAACAAATACGTCTCTTATGTTAATTAATAATATAAAGACAAAAATCGTGGAAAAGCATATATAGAAAAAATAAAGGAAAGGATTCTGTCATCATTTTAGGAAGGACATGGTGCAATTGGTTGGTGGTTTGGTTGATCGAGTAATCATTTACAAACCATGCTATCGCCTCGATGAGGCTCTCAACTGTGAAAGGGTAGCTTCCTACAGATAGAGAAAGAAGAAGATAGACACAGACTGACAGACAGAAATAGAGAGAGAGAGAGAGAGAGAGAGAGAGAGAGTTGGGGTCGATATAGGAAGGAACGCTTGCGCTGTTCGCCTTCGACCACCCTCGCACACTAATATCGTCAAGTTGTCATACTCTCTCTCTCTCTCTCACACTCTCACTCTCTTTCTTTCTCTATCTATATCTTTTTCAAACTCACTCACACTTCTCATTCCTCTTCATCTATCTTTTATTAATCCTCGAGATGGTTTAATTTATTTCTCTCTCTATCTCTCCTTCTTTATTTCTTCCTTTCAGCTTTCCTCTACGTACCGATAGGAATGCAATGCTTTTCTCCAACCCTTTGTTGATATATATATTAAAGTTGTAAAAAAAAAATAAAAACTAAGGATAGAAGATCTAATATGATCTTTCATAAGCTTACATCATTCATCAAGATTAATATCATTCATTATACGTTATTAGAGCATATTCTCAGGTTGATATGTTCATTATAACGTTCATATACTCTGTAAATAGACACATTTATCAGGGCACGAAATATTAGTCTATCCTTCTTATTACCATTAACTTTCAATTATTAGCGTCTTGAGAGAAGGAATTAACCGCGTGTACAATTAAGAACAAGTTTAATTTCTCTCTTAGGTGAAAAAGCTTGAATCGTGAAAACGCGATGTGAATTAACTTTAAAACGATTTTTATTGTTTGGTAATGGAGTGAAGATAAATGGAAATAAAAAGGAAATGTGGTCAATGAAAATTTGTAAGGGCTATTAAAATTTGGATTATTATTCATAATTTAAGAAATTTGTAAATAACATAACGTTATCTTATATAATAATTTGTTTACTCGTGAATAATAGAGAAAACTTAGAATTAAGATTAATCATTAAGTTAGAGATAAATCGAAAATTATCTTTAGATTTATAATATATATATATAAAAGGATGGATAAATCAAAAAACAGACTTTTAAAGGAAAATTTATGAAGCTCGGTTGTTATTGAAACATTTAATAAATACAAGAGTTTCTTCTCGTATCGCCTTAACGATGAATTTTCATCCATCGTTTCCCTCAAACGCGTTAGATAGATGACATGAAAAATGTGAACATCCTGAAAGGAAATTGTATTGGGTGATATCGGTTAACAAGGTCCGTAGGATTTTCCGTAGGATATTTACCTGGCACCTAAGTAAATTTATTTCCTCGATAAAATGAATCGAATAAACGGCACGACAATCATTTTTCATTTATTTTATCTATTTATCACACATGTTAGTTATAAATTATTAATATCTATCATTAGAAAATTATCAATACAAATAATACGGAGATTTATTTGAAATATTAATAGATAATAATTCGTTATATCGATTAAATATTTTACGGGGTAAATGTTTTAATCTACTACTATCGATATCCTGTTATCTTTATTTCAAGTACTATAAACAAGTATTTCGAAAACAACGATTGATGCATAAGTCATGCGATTTCGAAACAATCAATTCCCCTTGTTCTTTCCATCAATCCCTCTGAAAGTTTTATAGACGTATTTGTCCCATTTATTCCTTCTTCCTCGATTCATCCTGTAAATTAAACTCTCCCTATTTGCGAATCATGATATTATTAGGACAACTTTTCTTCTGTTGAAAAAATACGACACGCTTCTTCTTAAAAAATTTTTTTAATTTCTCTTTAGAGAGAGAGAGAGAGAGAGAAAACTCGTATAGTATCTATAAGTGAAACGTTGATTCATTTCAAAAGTCATAGAATGTTTACGTATAATTCGTCAGCGCGTACGTTTTCTTCCTTGGGAATACGTTTCGTAATATTTCAAGGAAAATTAGTCGGATGAAACTTCAGAAAGAAATTAATATCGGACAGAATGTAATATTATGAAATGAAAGAGTAAAAAAGAATGAGGAATTAAAAATGTTTAAGAAATTAAAATGAACTCGCATGTTACATATATAAGTTTTACATAATGATAATTGATATTATACGACAAATGTTAACGAATATAAATAAATAATCGAATGACCGATGGTAAATATTCAAGCACACAAAAAATATGTCATTCAATAGCCTTTTGAATTTTCACAGAAATATGTACAATTTTCATTTAATAAAAAGGTCAAATTACAGGAATACCCAAATGAAGTCCAGTGAAGTACACTCACATTCGCTCATCCATCAAGTTGCTTCAACTAACTTCAATGAATAGGTGATAACGCCCTACGATACATATTACATACACATATATATATATATATATACACATCAGCTCTTTCTCGTATCATTCGAATTGATTTCCTCATGATTTCCCGATCACACACAGTTAGTACGAATGTACTCCATTAGTGAACCATCACTGAAATCGTTTTACGGAAATTCTCGACGAAAAACGAAACTGTTGTCCTTTTTTTTTTCTTTCCTCTTTCTTACCATCTCTGCTTTTAACGAAGTTAATTAATTCAACCTGTTCTTCGATAAGTGAGTAATAAACATGAGGTAACATTTAATTACCTCTCTCGTGTTTACCAGTGAAATCTCGACGTAAAATCGATCTTGATTAGACACGCGTTAGAATCGAAAGATGTTTCGTTGTCTTGTGATTGATAAAACCAACTGATTTTTCTTCCTGTGTGTTCTAACGTTTACATGTTTAGTTGATCGACGTTCTTAGTTGTCTTTAATTTGTTTTCGTAAAAAAAAAAGTATTTCGTTGAATCGTTGATAATACGTGACTTGTTGCCGAAAATCAAACCGGTGTCAGTGTAAATAGTCGTTTCATCGATCACCTGTTGTTCCCACGTTGGAATAGATTTTTTTCATCGAACAAAATAAAAGAAAAAAAAAAACAATATAATAAACAATGTGTTTCTTTAAAAATCGTAAGAGTGCACTTAATAAAATACGTACGCCTATAAATATATTATATTTAAAAAAGAAAATAAATATTATTCATTTAACGTCCATGTAGACAGAATATATTCAGATAGGTAATACAATTATGATCATTATAAGTCTGTGTGATGGTAACAGATGATCTTTATATTTAGAATTTTCAAACTCGATTTTTTTGTTTAAACGAGCCCTCAAATGAAAAAATGTCTTGGTTTTTTTGTTTGTTTTACGTAAAAAACAATCATCTTTAAATCGATTTTATTATCTATATGTATATTTTGAAAAAAATGAAGTGTCTATCTATAATTTTAAATTACGAGAGAATGATTTAGTTTCGTTTGAATTTGTAATATATCACTTACGCAATCGTAACACTATTTCTTCTCGTATTTCTAACAAATGTGTACAACAATGTATAACAACTAACTTGATCCAATAACTTCGTTGTAGTCAAAAGCATAATAGAAAATACAAGAAACAAGGAGGACGTGAGAATCGATAAAACGAAACGTTTGATACGCACGTACGCTTTTCTCATCGTGAAATGAAAACAACACTGGTAACATTGCAAACTATACGAGAAAGTTAATGTTTCCGTGTATACCGTGAGAATCGGTTATCGCAATTTCCGTCTGTTTTAAAGTCGCGGTTGAATGAGTTAAATGTTAACGTAACAAAAGAGATAAAAATGCAACCTGTCTGCTTCTGTAATTTTTCTTTCTTTTTTTTTCCAATTTTTTTCAACACATGAAAATAAAATAAACTCTCTCTCTCTCTCTCTCTCTCTCTCTCTCTCTCTCTCTCTCTCTCTCTCTCTCTCTCTATTTTTTTATATATGCACATATGTGGAAGATAATTTAAAATAAAAATCAAATATGCGAAATGTAACGAAACATTTTAATTGTTTTTTCGATAAAATGCATTTAAAAGTAATTGACATATATAAATTATCTTACTAATCGTACCGACTTATTATAAATATAAAGAAACAAGAAGTCGGAATATTGAAAAAGCAAATAAAAAAAAAAAGAAAAGAAAAGAAACAAAAAATATATATATGAATATTTACAACGATAAAAATTGAAGCATTCGTTATTCGTTCGTTCAATAGCGTTTCCTTGACAAGCGTACGTTTAAACGTGAATTTAATTTTGCACTGACCACAATGAAGTACGCATTAGGAATCGTTTGAATTCTTGAAAACGAATGGAATGTGTAATGGTTACGCTTCTAGAATAAAGCGTGTTAAACGCTCGAGACAATTCTCTCGGATATCGAAACTCATCGTTGCATAATATAAATAAAACTGATCAATGGAATAAAACATAAATATAATGAAAAAAGATGACATGAACAATGCTTAACTATTTTTAATATATTTTTTTGATATTCCCTTTTAAATCTAACCTATGCAGCTAAGAATTATACTTTCCGAAATAAAACTACAAAATATGACTTCTATTTTTTTTCAACAATAAAAACACAAATCTCTTTGTTTTTCTCTTTATCTAGATCCTCTTTTCTAGACATATACTTATTATTTAAACAAAAAGGAAATCTTGAAAAAAATATTATTAATAAGATAAGAGTAAATAGTTTTTTTATACTGCGAGAAACTATTCGCAGTAGTACGAGCTTATGTTTAATCAGACAAAGCTATTCGATGTATCGTTAGAATCAATTGTACTGAATTCTAACGCGAGAATTTCATCATAAATTTGTTTTAATAATCGTTATTAGTTTTTCTCTAACTAACAATAAATTCATTGAACACAAGTCGTTCACACAGATCAAAACGATTAATATTACTTTAACAATTGTTTTTTTTTTTTCAATTTTATACTATCATTTGATTAATACTTAACATTTAATATTTCAATTAAATTTTCTAGATAATTAGCCTCAATTCCAATAAATGATAATAATTTTTACAATTGTTAAATAATAAATGATACAAAATTATATATAAAATTGTATTCATTTTTTGTATTTTTAATTTATTGAAGTTGAATTCGATTTGTCAAAAAAAAAAGGCCTATACGTATACGATATTTTTATTAAGATAACAATAAAAAAATATAAAATTTCACTGCATTTATCTTTCGATGACTATTTTATAAGAGATAAAAAAAAAAACGAAAAAAGAAAGTGAACATAAAAAGAAAATATTAATTGATCCTAAACCGTTGAGTGAAACACGGAAAAATTAAAATAACAATGGCATACAAAGAGTCGCGGATAGAAGGGAAACAAAAGGAAACAATTATGACAACTCCCTGGGAAACTATTTGCACGACGTTTAAAAGAGACAAAAGAGTACTGATGATTGGGAGAAAAAGAAATGGAAGATAGATAAAAAATAAAGAAGAAGAATTAGATGAAAGGGGTAAAGAAGGGATTAAAAAAAAAAGTGAAGAAAGTTGACGGGATATTAAAATAAAAGGACAGTAGCATAGGACATCCATTAGGTCAGAAGACAAGTGTGAGATCGAAAGGTCTGGAACACCAGGACAAAATGAGAATTATATAATCATAATAGTAATGGGCTTAAAAGCAACAGGCAGCCAATCAATAACCGGCCTCCTGCCAAAGTTAAAACTTTCCCTAACTTTCGCAAAATATATTTGACGTAGATTTTTCTTATTATTCAAAATGAATATTTATTATTTCATATAAATCAATAAAGATAACCACGAAATACTAAAACTGGTAAATGCATATAATATTATTTTTATCGAATTTCTTTTGGATATTTTTTTATTTTTCTCTTTCTTTTATTTTTGTTAATCCGACTGCATTGCGTATATACATTTTCAATTTTTGCTGTATAAAATAGAATATCGGTGATCGATATTCACATTTGCGATACGTTTGACGTGATCGTTTCATCAATTAATCAAAGTCAATCATCCTTGACGTATGTTTTACGTAAATTAAAAATACCGTTACGTTATATAGTTAATACAAATCATATATATATATATATACTTCAGCAGAATAATAAACAACGAGACCGTATAAAAATAAAAAACTATCGTAAAAAGAAAATATTGTTTAATTAATTATCTATAATAAATAAAATAATTTTCTAATGAATAATTCGCTTAACATTGAAGAGGACAAAAGAAATAATACGAATTTGGTCTTTTCGCTACTTTCGTTGAATTTTTTCGTCGTTAAAAATGGTCTCTGGGTTGTACTCGTGCAACCGTTGCACTTAGAAAACTGGATTAGACGTCGAAACTGTTTTGGTGTAACGTAGGTAAATTAAAGGAAAGAAGAAGCACACAAAATACACGAAGCAATTATAAAAGTTCATTAAACACCGCAGGAGAAACGTAGGACTTCAGTAATACGAATTTCACACTGGTCTCGCTCCAATTCTCTAAATCTGCCAGTGAAATTTATCTTCTCTTTTCTAACTAAAATCAAGAGAAATAGAGTTATAAAAATGTAAAAGGAGAAACATAAAAGCGACAATAACGTGTTCCGAGCTAAAGCAAGAGGAAAAGTTTCAAAAAGGTTTTTCGTAAACCTTTATCGATTTCCAAGACCTACTTGGCTTTGTACTTTTGCTCAATATCCAATCATAAAGGATATATAATACTTTCCTTTATATTCTATCTCATTTTCTTTTACCCCTTTCCCCCGTCTTTTCCCCTCTTCCTCCTCTTATTCCGTTGCTTTTTTTCTCCAGAGTTCGTAGAATTTTTTTTTTCAAAAGTTAAGCCAGAATAAATGTGGAAACGGACACAAAGGATTTTACTACTTCGATAAAATCAATATTCTAAGAAAAGAAAATAATTCGTCTCAAAAAGTATCTCCTCGTTTTTTTAACACATTAAAAGATCTCCAAGAGAAATATCCCTTTTTTGATTAGTTGTTTTTTTTTTCTTAAAGAAAAACAATAGAATCGATAACGAATAGAATTTGTTCTACGGTTATTAAAATTCATCGTTAACGATAACGCGATTTAATCATGTAAAATTATACATATTTATTATGATGTGTATTTAGAAATAAATAATATTTAATTAAAAATTGTAAATTTATTTTAAATGTTAATTATATAATAAAATTCATGCAATCTCTCTGACTCACCGTGGCGTGAACTTTCTTATCGTTTTTACTATAAAATTGAATAACAATAATTCAAGACTCACCTGAAACAGAAAAATAAGATAATGTTAGTACATGTCCGAAAGTACAAATAAATTTGATGTGAAAAATAAAGTAATGATTTATTTTCTTTCAAAATACGTTTATCCAGCGAGATATGATCTATAACCTTTGTATGATATTATTATCAACCGAAAATAAAAAGCTCGACAAAAACGAAATCTAATAATTTTCTATCTTACCGACACGATGATAAAAAGGAAATCTACAGAGCTTTCCTTGCAAGCTTTATCGGTGAAGCAAACCTTACCGAGTTTAGAGTACACCACGTGTACGTTTTTCAATTTGAAAGATACTAACAAATAAAAGAAAAATATAAACCAACAAAAATTCGAAGCATTTTAATATAAAAATTCGTAATTATTCTCATAAATTACTATAAAATATTAATGTAATTAGAAATAATAACGTTATCAAATCTCTAAATATTAATTGATTTCGATAAGATTATGTTTTCAAGTTAAACAAAATTGTTATTTAAAATTTGTCAAGGCTTATATGATTGTTATATTTTGTAATGAAAGGAAAAAACGCGCACGTGTGATGTTTGAAATGAATACATCACATTATTATGACAAAACTATCGTATACACGTAACAATGCTCACTCTGCTATGAACAAGGATGTATTTCCGCGTGTATACTAGTTACGAATGACCATCAATTAAGTACTTTATCCTCGACCGAAATTTAAACCAAAACACAGGTCATTCGGGACGTGATTTAAACAGGATTTAAAGATAAAAGTTTAAAAATTCGATTTATATTACTCTATCATTAGAGTTTATATAGTTAAATATTTCTTTCTATTATTTGTGATAACAATTTCACAAGTCTATATCCATTCAAGTTTTTTATCAGAAATTTAAAAAAACCATTTCTATTTATTTACCAGTGAAAATAATACATAACTTTTCATTGTTTTTTTTCCTATTATAAATAATGTTTTTCGCACATCTTTTTTACATTATGAAAAATGTATAACTTTACCGAATCATAATAGATCGAATTTTTAATGTTAATTTTTTGGCATGCATAATAAAATTTCAAAAAATGAACAATTTAATTCTTATCGTAAGTAATATTTCATTAGGTTTAATCTGTTTATCTGACGATTAATTTTGCAAACAACCACAACAGATTTTATCTTAATAAATTTTATAATATACATATACAGAATATTTACGTACACATCAAATTGATTATTAATTAATCACATATATAATATATTCCATTATTTTATAAACATCGATAACAGATGTTTCTCCCAAAATAAATCCTCGTTGAAAAATTAATAGATTAAAATATATTATCCATAGAACGTTATTAACGAATATTAACTGATGACACAATTATACAATGAAATCAGTGTGAAAAAAAAAAAAAAGGAAAGAAAAAAAAATTATCATTAAAAAAATGCGAACAGTAATGAAAGCAAATAGATTAAGAATTATATACCGCGAAATTGAAAAGAAAATTCTCAAGTGTATTACGACAAAAATATTATGAAATAGGGAACGATCCCCCTTTTTATTTAATCAATATGTTTCAGTATTTACGCGTATAATTACTCTCTCGTGCTTTTACATTCATATGCGGAAGCTTATGAAAAAAACAAAGGAAAAAAGAAAAAAAGGAAGAAATATTTCATAGAAAAGTAATCCTCATAAATCAAACGGAAAAATAATACGACACGATATAACGAAATTGTACGATATTCAATATCGAATACGTTCTCGCATTTATTATTTCTTTTTTCGATTAATTAGTAAAAGTTTTGCGTAACGTTTTTTAACGGAAGACGGGGAGGGGAGCGGGTGATACGGATTTCAATCAACGATATGGATTATGAAAAAAAAAAAGAGAAAAAAAAGAAGCAACGATTACAATTTGCTGGAAAATATTCGTCGTTCAAAGAAAGCGATTATTGACAAAGAATAAATATGAAAGTGTTTATATTCTATTTTTATCAAATAAAAAAAAAAACTTAAATTCCGTATACATCTCGTTGATCGCATCAAACGTATATGGATTAAATAAAATAAATTTCATTTGTAATACTTTTTTCAAATAATATCTCAATTTTTTTAAATTATAATTCAATGCACGCGTGTTTTTGATTAAACGATAATCGTAACAATAACATGAATTATTCTAAATAAAATTAAATTAAATATCATCAAATATTGTCTTAATATATATATATTTTATACACGTCAGAGATTATATCCTACATAATATATCTCAATGATAATACAAGAGGAAAAAAAAAAAAAGAAATGCTGGATCTAAATAATATTATTGAGGGGGGGAGGGTACGATAAAAAAAATAATGAAACGAAACGAAAAAATGATTATTTAATGCGAGTTTACCTGCCGCAACGCTCGCAAAACGATCAATTCTTACTCGGCCGTTTACGATGCACCCGCGTGAAACACATTTACCTGCCGACAGGTTGATGACTGCCGTCTAACAGGTCGATACCGACTCGGAACTGCATTGCAGACACACCAACCAGCTTGGAGGACTCCGTGAAAAAAAAGAAAAAGAAAAAAAAGTTCGAGCCGCCGTCAGTATTATTTTCCAGCACTTGTTAAAAGACGAAAGTAGTCAAGTAAAAAAGAAAAGAAGAAAAACATACAGATAAATGGTGACAAGTCGTTCGAAAAAAAAATAACCAAGAAAATAAGAAAAAGAAGAAGTTCAAGGTTGATGAGGGAAATGCATTTTCTATTTTTTTTTTTTTTTTTGTTCGTAACAAAGATTAACTCTCAAAGGGGAAAATATCGTAGCCATTTTTTATTGAGAGAATAACTGAAAAAAGAAAAGAAAAAGAAAAAAACAGAATAAAATGAAAAATAATATCCTCATAATGTTTCCTCTCTCTCTCTCTCTCTCTCTTTTTCTCTTTTTACAACAAATAAAATATCTTTAAATGGATACACCTTCTGTTGCACACCTGCTGACAATATGCATTACACTGATTCTCACGACAGAATCATTGTATCAACTTTTTAGTTAAACTATAATCAAACGTTGCAGAATCGACCTATCAAATATTTTGTTGTAATCCCATCCCCTAGATGCATAGGTAACTATATTTGAATGTTTAATCAATGACCGTAGTGCAGCATTTAATCAATGGCCAATAGTATAGCATCCGCATCGACAGCACTCGATAAACCTGCAGTATATAACGTTGGTCTTCCTTTTTGTTTTTCTGTTTTTTTTTTTTTTTTTTTTTTTTTTTTTTTTTTTTTTTTTTTCATTTTTTTTTTCTTCTCAACGTAACACTTTATAACAACCTTACGCTGGACAGTCTGACACATTCGAGTGATAAAACGAGCCATTGTTTGAAAAAATAATGCGATATAAAAGAAACTAAACATAGGGAATAAATAATAAAACTATATGCATATTTGACTTATGTTAATATTTCTTTTTTTTTCTTTTTTTTCATACGATCAACAAGTAGTAAAACGTTCCTTGGTAATAACCTCTCCGATGAATCTCTTACTTTATAGGTATATGTTAGGATATGATACATATCTGATCAAAAGAGGGTTACAAATCATCAAACGCTCCCTCCTGTCGCTGGCTGAATTCTTATTACAGATCGATTCTTGATAAAAGCCTAGCGTGTGCCACAATATAACTTACCTACTATCTTTATGTAAATTTTCGAAATACAGTTGCATGTCTCTCTATGGCAATGAGAATTGTCCAAAACTATTCTGCAGTATTTGCGTGTGAAAATGAGAATTTATTATTGAGATCCGAAACGCGCATATAGAAAAAAAAAACACACACACACACATAAAGAGATAAAGAGAAAGAAAAACAATGATTAATAAATATCAAAGTTTTTTTTTTTCATGTATTCTTTACCGAATAAAATCGTATATATTAAAACATTTTGTAATTATAAATTTAATAAATTATCAATATTCAAATAATTAACCTCGTATCTCTTTGCGTTTTGATTTTTATCATTGGAAACAATCTTATGAAGCTTTAACAGGAAAGTTCTTTCAAAACTGAGAAATCTCGACAAATCTTGATACCATTTTCGGAAGGTTTAATGCACGATAGTAACATATAATATTTGAAATAATTTTGAAAATTATTACTGGTAGGAAAAAAATGTTTTAAATAAAAATAGATTTTCCGTCAAGGGGGTAACGATTTATGTAACGGGGACAATTTTTTCTCAGCTGATTTGAAATTCATCGTAACCTTTTTAAATGGAACTATGCATTTTTGAAAATGTACAAGTTTAAATCGCTTTAAAACAAATTTAAAAGTTATCTATAATAAAATCACGCGAATATAGAAAGAAAAAAAAAGATTAAAAATTTTCGTAGATGTTTTACTAACAGAATACTCGCGATTTTAATTTATTTAATTGAAAATTCTTTTTCTTTGTTGCTCTCTTAGCTTTTATCTCAACTATTTTTTAAATATATTTTTATAATTTAAAAATAAACAGAACACAATGAACGACATGCATGAAAAATAATCATAATTTGACATCTCGGCTTAAATAATTAATACTTTCGCGTAATTTCAATTTATTTAAACAATGTTTCGTGTAAGTTGGTTATAAAACTATATTAATTATATAATATTACATTTGTGTGTTTAAACGATAGATCGCGAGAAACGAACAGTAATTTACATACAATTTAAAATGGATAAGAGGGAGGTAACGTAACATAAGTTGAAACTTAATTGACTTTGACACATGATAGTTTAGTATTCTCTTAGAACTCGACTAATAAACATTTTTCGTGCTCGAACACTTTATTAGATTATAATTTCGGTTACTAAACATTTATTTAAATTTGATATTTCTCGTTCCTTTCTTATATTATATTTAACATTTAAATCAAATAATTTATTTGCTTAAACATTATATCGTGTATAGTATTATAAAACAATCCTAATTCGATATTTCGATTCGCGTAAATCATTTCAAATTTCATTTGAATAGTAGCATCATTAGGAGGGGGTCTTTCGTAAAGCAACCTCCACGTGGTAATACCTGGGTTGGAAATATAATAATTACGATCTATTATTATGTCTATTCTCCTTCTTATTTTCTTCTTTCTTTATTCCTTCATTTTTTTTCCAAAATAAAAATATTAATGCATCAATGGCTGCAAATTTCAAAACTTTTCTCACGTGTTTTACGAGAGTTAATTCAACGATAAATTTGTCCTCCATTATTTCTGTCAAAGATAATAAATAGAAATAAATAATAAAGACGCATTGAGATAAAATAAATCTAAATATATATATAGATCTTTTATTCAATAGCCATAATCATTCTTCTTTCTTACCCCTCATTTTATATTTTTTTTTTCCCTACGTGATCCATATCATTGAAATATCAACACGCACCTAATACTTATATGCATGGGGACACCATATAAAACTTCTACCTGAACGCGATTCGCAATAAATTCATCAAATTGTTTTACCATGAGATGAATCAACAAAATTGAATGAAAAAAGAATAAATAAATATAATAAATAAATAAATAAATAAATAAATAAATAAATAAAGAAGGAAAGAATTTTAAAAAAACAAAGATAACTTTTCCGATCTTTCAAACAATTAATTATAATAATTAAAAAAATTATTCGTATTAAATTTGATATAACTCATTTTTCTCATTCTTTTCCAAAAAATATTTTTATTTACTCAACGAATCGTATCGAATTAACGACTCCTTCAATTCGACTCCTCTTTTTCAACGACTACTTGGCCGTGTTCTATTTTTATCTGATGCAATAAAGTGAGAACGATTAAATACAAGAAAAATAAAGTTACGCTAGATCATAGAATACCACTAATTAATTTCTACGAATATTATTTATCTTTTTCTGTAATATTTCCATAAAATTTTCCCTCTCTCTCTGTCTCTCTCAAAAAAAAAAAAAAACATACGAATTAAAGATAAACGAAGGTAATGTTAGTTTATCGTTTTCCGGATGAAAAAGTTACTGTTGAACTTTCACAAATTTTCTCATCGTCATGGATTTTCTTTCTTCACAACATCGATCATTTTTTCAACCACCTCCCACCAACTCCCTTCCCCTTTATCCTATTATTGATAAAGTTCATTCTCTTTCTATAAGAAAACTACAAGGAGGTACTCGAAACAAGAGACTCTTCTTTTTCTTCTTCTTCTTCTTCTTCTTCTTCTTCTTCTTATAAAGATGAAAATTGGAAGAATAATCGAGTTATATTCAAAAGGGAACATTTGATTTGAGAATTATAGTATGTCAACTTGTATATTAGAAACACATCTCATTTCTTTTCCTATATTTTTTGTTTTCTTTCTTTCTCTCTCTCTCTCACACACACTATATATATTTATCTCTATCTTTTTCTCTCTATCTATCCACCTTTCCAACTTTCCACATTTTCATTTCGCGATTATGTTCGAAGTAACGATTTTATCCAGTCGTTCGTAAAATAGACTTTACCTCATCATTATAACTTAACGGAACGTGGATCCGTTTTTGAAAACACGTGGCCCAATCGATAAAGAAGAATTTGATGCTGAAAAAGCATCAAGAGAGAAAAAGTGAAAGAAAGAGAGAGAGAGTGAGACAAAAATGAGATCGCCCTTTAAGCAGCAATATTTGATTCACCAAAACTAAAGGTAACTTCTGTTTATGTAATTAACTTTTTTGAAACTTCCAATGTATATACATATTTATGATTAAATTGACAAATATAAAATATCGCATTGACATCTATAAAATATTGTACAAATATAAAAAAGAAAACAGGAAATAATATATGTATTAATATAAGAAATAACGATTTTACAATTATATAAAAAATATCATACGAATATCTTTAACTATATTTAGAATTTTTATAAATATATGTATGACCAGGCATGTATTATGAACATAAGAAAAATATAATGTATTATATGTATATTTTATTAACGTGTTTTCATTGCAAGCACGTAGATACTATGTAACAGAAGTTTTATTTAAAATGTTCAATTTCTAACGATAAACAAATGATCGAATTGAACAACAGACCGAAAATTCCTGATCAATATTACACGTTGGGCCTTCTACAATATCATTTTAACTTGAATTTAAAGCAAGCTACATAATGTTATTCATATCACGAAGTTTGACAACTTAATGAGGATTTACCAATCAAGTTACACTAACATAACGTTATACGTCGTTATTTCACACGACGAGATTTACCTTGTCGAGATAATAACTAACGAGATAATATATCAGCATCTTACGAAAACATACATTTAATAAAACTCGTTTTACATATGTGACATAACTTTACGTAATTATTCGTTTAAATATCCGAAAAACGTTTTCCGTTTTTACCGTTAAAGTAATTTCGATTTTATATACGTTGACATGAATCGAATAACAATAAGAAAAATAATTTAAAAAATAGAAAAATAGAAAAAAAAAAAGAAATCTTCCAGAAGAACGAAATATATTATAGAAGATAGATATCCATGAAACGTACATAATTTACAAAATGTAATTTTAGCCTATCCAGAATGATCTCGTTTCTTAGAATAGAACAAAGTGAGTACGTATTATTATTATTATTACTACTACTACTACTACTACATTTTCTCTATGATGAGATCAGGTATTGCAACGGTGGAAGTACATACCTGGCCCCGATTCAAAATGCAGCTCTCTTTTATCGTTCCTAATACGTAATGTTTTTATCACTGACATATTTCTCTGCCAACCTAATATCTATACAGAAATTTGTCGAGAATCGATCTCAACCAACCCCGCGTATTCTGCGGCCTGACATTCGACAATTTCTTGCGACTAAATATATTCCCGTACATACAAAACTAATTGTAAAACAATATACGAGAAGATACAAAACAAAATTATAACAATGTTATAGCATTTACCGTTGTAAGGGTGTGTTGTCCGTTGTTATGAGTGTTAGTTGTATCGATTTTACAAACTTTCGATAAAAATATTGATTAAACTTGTTACTTAATGTTACTTCAAATAATTAGAGAAAATAAATAAATTCACAGCGTACAAATGAAATTTACGAACATTTATATTCAACAATATATTTTAACGTTTAATTACCTCGTGTATGTATATATAAATATATATATATATGTGTCTCTATGTGGAGAAAGAATATTTAGATTTATTTACAATTCATTTGATATGTGTTCGATCGATTTGACGTTACACGAACGCATGATTAATTTTAGAAGAAAAATATACGCGAGGTCTTTCTGTATCCCTTTTGCCTTAAGTTTAGAACGTTTCGTGCAACAAAAACTAAAACGGAAGTTAGGATAGACATGCTTGCGAACGATAATGAAACATGGCACGAGCATGATATCAAAAGTATAGACAACTTTAGGTATACTTATGGAAAGAATTTAACATGCACAGACTGATTTTTATAATTAAGTAAGGAAATATATTTAAAATAATACTTTTGCTACAAATATACGTTACAATATACAAGTTAAGAGATTATTTTCAATCAAGAATTATACATTAGATCATTAAATATTTAATGTCTAATTTCTAACTTATTGTTTTACAGCAACAAGACATTTTATAGTTAATGACCTGATATTAATCAACGAAATTTATAATGTTTCAAGTAATTAATAATAAAAAATTGTATTGTAAATATTTATTAAATTCTCGATAGCACACGTAAGTTTTCATAAACGTTGAAAATGTTTCAGAAAAAAATCCAAATAAAAAGAAGAAAATGAAAAGGTAAACAAATAAAGGAAGGAAAACTTCATTATTTATCATAATTACGTCGCATGCTGTTGCGTGCTATGAGAAAAATTTAATTTCATTGAAATATAAATAGTAATAAAGAACGTAGAAGAAAATCTTGGTCAGGAAAAGTTAGAAACTTTCGTTTAAAATGTTGCCGTTCGTAATCCTCGATTTTTCTCGAATATTTCCTCAGACAAAAAACTCATGTGAACTTTATGATATAACCGTACTAACAAACGTAATTTCCTAAGCTTCATATCGCGAGATAACGTTGAAATAATATTCTTTCGGAAAAGATCATTATCGTCGAAACGTTGAGCATGATTGCAGTATGAAAAAAAGTCTACATTTATACGTTAACAAAAAGAAAATAACACACAATTTTTGCAATATAATATAAAAGCATTCTTTAAGACCATTTAATCAAGCATGATTTTATATTTATATCATATGCCTCATTTTTCTCTCATTCTCTTTTTCTTTTTCTTTATAATTATAACCATTACTAAAAAATACATAAGAAAAAACTGTGGAAAAACACAAACAAGTACAAAGAAAATAGAAAAACAAAAACAGTAACAATTTTACCCTCCTTTTATTTTGACCTGACGGCATACGAAAAAAAAAAAAAAAAAAAAAAAAAAAAAAAGAAAAAAAAAGAAAAACGAATGGCCTTTAAAATTCTAACGAAATATCAAGACCCTTCTTTTCTTAACCTTTTTGTATCCCTTATATCTGTGCGTTCAAGCGACAAATTATAAGCTTCGTCAAACGTTCATAAGAACTGTAATATACTACATATCTCTCGAAAAAAATGAGAAAAAGAGAGAGAGGGAGAAAGAACAATTAAAAAAAAAGGAAAAACTCGTAAAATCATACTCAGCTACTTTTTCGTTAGAGATTGGAGAATCATTGAAGTTAAAGCTTTATTTCGTTTCCATCAATTCGATCGGATCGAATTGTAAAAAAGAAAAAAAAAAAAACGAAATAGAAGTTGCGATCAAAGTAGCACATTCAAAAGCTATTATACACGTTAAAACTTGTTGGGATGCATGTACCGAAAGCTTACTTCCATGAAAGCTACATCAGTATCGGTTTCACTATACATTATTGATTTATCTCAGTTTGTCTTGTGATACCGACATTGAAACACGTGTTATTTACCTGCATCGATGCAATTTACATTTAATAGCGATTTTTACTTAGACTATCAACACATACGATAACATGAAATTTAAACAATTGTGAATTTCTAACATGCAACATATATCCACGTGTGTATAAAGAGCTTAAAATAATTTATATTATTATTATATTTTCTATTTTTAAACTCTCTCTCTCTCTCTCTCTCTCTCTCTCTCTCTCTAATGTTCCCATTTTCAGGCTACTTTCTACTCCATTTTGTTGATATATGTAAGTGACATAATTTATTCGCAATTACCGAAGAAAAATTACGCTATTGTCTTCCTTTCACTCGAGACTCTCTTATATTTATGATAAGGAGAAGAGGTAAAATAGTTGAAACTTCTACGAAGAAAATGAAAATTGGAAATAGCTATTAGACAGCAGTTTTTTTTAAATAGCAAACCAATGGAAAAAATCTTCACGATTCCTGGTAGTGACAATGAATTTACACATTTTAATACAATTTAACAATAATCAATTGTTTTATTTTACTTACCTTCTGCAATGAGTAGGTGCAACTGGCCAACTTCTTCTAGTCTTGAGAATGATGGAAGATTGTTTAACATCACCAACTACAGGTGCAGAAGTTCTTCCTTGATTTCTTTTACTCCAAAGATGACCGGATCCAACTGGACCGGGTCCTGGGATACCTGGATGCGGACCGCTTTCACTACACGCACGTCTCGAAAACATCACGCGTTTTTTTTCATCACACTTCATCATCATCGTACGCACCAATCGCGATTTTCTTTTTTTTTTTTTTGCTATTCTATTCCGTCTACTTCAATTTATTTTTCTCTTTCTCTCTCTTTTATTTTTATTCCTTTTCCTTCGATACGAATGACATTTTCGACAATATCTTATAGTATAACACCGATCTAACGTTTCCCAAGTTTCTCTTTCGAAATAGGTCAACCCGAAAGATCAGTGTAATCAATATATATATAT
>NW_014569550.1:1752868-1762989 GCF_001313835.1 Polistes canadensis
TATTTATTATATTATATATTATATTTATATAAGATATATCTAAAAGTATATCGTTTATATGAAATATATTAAAATTTACGTTAATACGATATAGAAATTTGTTACAAATGTAAATGCAAATGCTTTTTCCAATAATTAGGTCGTATCCGATCGACGTTCGTTACAGAAAGGAAGCTCTAGCATAATTGTTAACTGTAATTCCTCTCTCTTCTGGTCCCAAGATAAAATATCCAACTGCGGCTAACTAATATCTATTTCTCACTCATTACGTTAAGAAAAAAAAAGTATCATTAATAAAGAATCTATTAAAGATAAATCCATCTTTATCCCCCCATAAATCTCGCAATACCTTATTGATAATGTACACGTTTTTCATAACACGAAATTGATCCGGTAAATTCGTTTTATCGACAGTTCATAATAATGTGCGTTTTAATAAAGTGAAAAATATACTTTGTAGTGTGTTTTCTCTTTTCTTGTCTTATAATAATATAATTCGAGTACGCGATTGAAAAAGAATAAAATTACGACGAATAAATTCCACATGCGAGAAAAAGAGAGAAAACAAAATTAAGAGAAAGATTATTATTATTATTGATTAAAAACGATAGGTCGTGTGGGTTTTGAATTCGAAAGTGGCATCTCGTTTGTTTTTTTTAAATACTTATAGTTCAGTGAAAAGCGAAAAGTTTTCATAAATTCTGTCAAGCATGAGTTCTTAACAATACACTTTCTCTCGTTTACACGTAGTATTGATTTCATTATTTTTCGATGCATCGCTTGAACCCTTTCATTCTCCTTGATTCTCTGAAAACGAATAATCATGTTTTTTCTTTCTTTTTTTTATTTATTTTATAGATCGTATTGAGAGAGTATTCACGCGTCGAAAAAGCTTTGGAACGATGCTTGTCTATCATTAGACGTTATGGAAATTACTAATATTATTTTCCCCTATTATTTGTGTTTTATTTTATTTTTATATATAAAATATCGTAATTATAATTGTAAGATAAAATTACTCTCTCGGAAGATTCCCATACTTTCTCAGTTACATTGGGACAAAGTTTTATTATGGACAATGGTTTCGAGAACAATACTCTTACAGATTATTAAAGGGATATCAGGTAGAGAATAGAATTAGTCAAGTAATAAGCTCACAGAGAAACCATGATAACTATTAATTCATATAACAAAGTATTCGAACACCCTTTTCTTTCTCTCTTTCTCTTTCTCTTTCTTTTATTATCTCCGTTACGCTTATCGTTAAATACAGTTACGATACCAGTGGGATTTCTCAATTTGTGTTTGCCCTATCTTTAACATAACACCAAAGACCAATGTTACCACTGGAATGGTGAGAAATAAAATACACCAAGAGTGAAAATTCGAAAAGCTGAACTTTCTTCCGTTTAACTTTAATCCGGTGATTCCGTTTAAAAATCATTATACGAATTTCCGATAGATAAGGCATATGGACCACTAAAACCACTCATATACCAGATTCATTTAATTCACAAAACTAACATGTATTAGAAAAAATTCATAAAGTTATATACATTTTTGTACTATTTATTATTGCAAAAAATATCGATCGAATTGCTTTTATATAATAAAATATTGAAAAATTTTAAAACTCCAGTTAATAGCTTTTGCCTATGAACGACTAATTTGATATTAGATGATATGTCGAATATATTAGAAAACAAAAAAAGGGACAGAAAAAGAGTAGAGACATATAAGATGACTGCGAATATATATAGAATCGAAAATTAATCTCCGTTGGCGACGTTTACGTGCGATAAATTCAACGGAATGCATTTTACGGTGAGAAGCAGTAAAAAAAAAAAAAAAGTATCTTCTACTAGAAACCCGTATTTATAGACAAAGCTATTAAATTGTCAGAGACTTCGATAAGGCAACAAATTTTTCTTCAACTTACCTATCTACTAACTATAACACGAAAAAACACCGATAAACATTCCACACGTATATATACCTACACATATACATAAACATGATACACCTCATATACAGTATCATGTTACAACATGTTGTTATCGCTTAAAGCTTCTTCTCCCTTTTTCCTGCTTCCTCCATCTTACTTCAGTACACGTTTATAATATAGCCGGTTTGAGCTTGAAAAAGTCTCCCATGTACTATCTCGACTTTGTAAAAACATTAATAAACAAATATAAACTGTAGCAAAGTAATTTTTCACACCACCTGTACGAATAAAAAATAACTTTCTACTTTGTTGTTATTTGTTCTTTTAAATATCTTCGTTTCGAATATACGTTGGATGAAAAGTTACTGCAATAACGATGATGATTCCGTAATTTTACAAGATTATTCAATTTTCATAAATATAATACAAAATATATAAAAATATATCTCGTAGTATTTTCAACAAACGCAATTTTATTTAAAATAAAGGAATATAATTATTTTAAAATAAATACAAAAAAAAATATGTGATGAAATATCTATATAATTGATTTATTTTTCGACAAATTTTACTTAACGAACATTAAAAGAAAAATAAAAAAGAAAATAATCATTCTATCTAATAATTATATTGGATCTCATAGTAAAAAATATTGGAAAAATAAGACATAGGAATTTTATATGCTCCAATTTCTAAAAATATTGCATTTACTTTTTTCATTTCTATTTTTTGTTTTCTTTTTTTTTATTATTCTATAATCAATGGCATTATTTAATAAAATACTCTCTCATATGGTCATTAAAGAATTAAAACTCGTAAAAATATTTTTATCGAAATGATTAAACATAAATGATTTTCATGGAAATTAATTTCACATTCTCGCGTAAAAGGTATTAGAGCAAGATATTGTTCATTTAACTTAACAATAGTAAGAAGATTTCCGACGAAGACTTTTCGAGATATAATAAATATAAAGAAAGGAGAAATATAAAAAGAGAAAAAAAAGGAGTCAAAATGATCAAGTTTCAATGGTAGTCTAAGGAATATCAGTCAAAAGTCTCGTATGAGTGTCAATATAGCAAAGGATCGAAGACTTTTAAGTCCCAATTTATTGCCGAGGCTATGATGGAAAATGAAATGAAAAAGAGGCAAAAGATTCAAGAAATAGTATCTTTCTGAAGAATGTTCTTCCATATCGAGCACTATGTTCAATTTCACCCATCTAAGCTTATATTATTCAATCACGTGGAAAGAAATTCGTGTATGAATTCTAACTCTGTATATATATAAATAAAAAATAATAATAAATAAAAAATATATATAGTAATAAATAGAACAAAAAAAAAATAAATAAATAAATAAATAATGATAAGATAATAATAAAATTATTCTAGTATACGTTAGTTAGCTTTTTTTAAAGTTACATTAACGCATCGAATTTGAAGATCATTTTTCGCGTGGGTGTTATAACTCTCTGTCTATATATAAAAAATAAAAATAATAAAAATGAAAATATTTTATGAGACAAATGGTTTTTAAAGTAAAGTATTTGTAGAATACTTTTCACGTGATAGTCGATAAATATTTTTTAAAACACACACAGCTTTAAAAAAAAAAAAACGAAAAGAAACACGTAAAAACAAATCATTGACAAATATTTTCTGTAAAGCTAAATCCGTAATTTATCAAAGCAATAACAGCATTCGTTGGCACAATAATAATTTAATCAAGATTTGCGAATACATTGTACACTATATTCGTATAAAATCACGTTCTAACGACAAACCATGAAATTGGATTTACTAGTATCTATTATTAAGACAGATAACACGAAATGAACCACAAACATTTGTCTTCTTTACTCATAATGGTTTATTATATTATTAAGAAAAATAAGATTACTTTATTCTCATAGATCAATCATAAGTTATAATTTTCACAAGAAAATCGTATAATATGATAAACGAATATTCTTTTTAAAAGAGATCCCCATTGATTATGCAAAACATTTTAATTTTATATGAAACATATTGCAAGACAAAATGAACAAAATCGATAAATATAACCTACTTACCGACATTCTATATTAATTTATCATTGTCTGTCTGTAATCATTACTCCCTTAAGAATAATTAAAGAGATTTTTCGTAATTCCAAGAGGAGTCTAGAGTTCCTTATATTTTGTAATATAGATACACACATACATGCACACACACAACAGTGTAAGATCATTAACACTCGTCTCCTATTAACTCACTGCGCTTGTTCGTACTTTCACCCTACGGGATTCATTTGAATAAATTGGCAGAACCGCGTAGAGGAATGCTCTCCGTGCTTTAATTAAGGTAATAATTTATAACCAAGTTAATAAGGTCAATCTCGAGGAAAAATATACAAACTAGATCGATCACCATCTCTCCGATCATTTAAAAAATCTTCGAGAAGACAAAAATTCGTACGAACATTTCAAATATTTTATCGATCATTTTCATAAGAAATACTTCAATTTGAGAGCTTATTACATAACGCGCAAACTATTTTTTTTTATTCAAAAAGTTAATTACGTCATAGACGAAATACAAACATCCAAATCAAATTGAAGAGAAAATAATAAAGTACTGATTATATTATATTAAAATAATGATATTAAAAAATAATTTTTTGTTTAAACATAAGATAATTCTAAGTCAAAAAAAGATTAATTATTAGATATCAAAGAAGTTGAAAACGTTGTTCAGAATTTGTTTGCTAATCACAGGGGCAAATGGGAGACGTATTTTGAAAGTCGGAAAATTACGTTCACGAATAATTTAGAATAAACAACTGCCTTATGAATAGACCTCCTTCACCTCTTTTTTTCCATGTACCCTTTTTAGCAGTACCAAATTAATGCTGTCGAGGCTATTTAATATTAGACGAATGCTTACAAAGCTTCGTGTAAGTCAAGAAGTATGGAAAAAATGGTCTTGTTTATTAACTAATAAAATACAACGAAATAAATTAATTGTATAATCACACGAATATATCATTCTTTATTTAATTATCCTGATAATTATGACAATGGACTTAATCGAACGATTGAAAGAATTTGATTTTATACTTTATATTATATTATATTACAATCGTAGTTGATTGTTTCAAATAAATCGGAAGATATATATTTTTAATTTTTTTTTTATTTAATCCACTGTTATTAATATGTTTATATAATAATATATAACATAATTATGTTTAATCGTAATAAGTTTGAAAAAGAAAATGATATTGAGTAACATTGATGAATATCGATATAGTAAGACAACGAATACGGGTGTTACTACGAATGCATTCACACGGAACAAAGTACGAAGAAAAAAAGAAAGAAAGAAAAAAAAAAGAATGAATGAAAGAAGAAGGAAATGTGGGAACAGCACAGTGGAAAGAAGGAACAGCCAATGGCTGAAACGAAAATGATTCGCGAGAATGGGAGATTCGCGTGACCTCGTTTAACCTCGCGCATCCGAGCGAAAACTAGGCAGCCAAGCAAGCAGGGTGACTTACTCGAGTAAAGGGGGTGAAGGGTGATGTCTCCGCCTTATTTTAATACATGAATATGCAGCAAATGTAGTCGGAAAGTACACTGCAGGTAAGAGAGAAAGATACGTCAATACACGAGCCTCCAAATCTCAATTTTACATACTTTTTCTCTCGAATAAAATATTAATAATTATAATAATAATAATAATATTAATCAAAATTTTACTAAAATTCAAATATAACACAACCACATAATAATATACAATTAGTTATTTCTCTCGTCTAAAAATAAAATTATTAATAAATATGTATCGTAGTTCTAGTTCTTTTTAATGTCTAATTTCCCCCTACGATACATATTTATTCATAATAATATATTGTAACAGAAAATATAAAATATAACAAGAATTAATCGATACTTAGTCAAGAGGTTTCTACACTCACCTAAACCTAAGGATAACCCAAAATGAACAAATTTATTATTAGTATTATTTTTTGTTTTCTATTCCAAAAACTTATGTCAACCTCCCAAAAGACACATTCAACGCTGAATCAACAACCGTATTACACATGAAGGTTGAGGATTCCGGATGGAATTCAGAAGAGTACAAAGGGCCACTCTTGAATCGTGATTTGTCAGCTAAACCTTTCACGAGCTTCTCGAGTCGTGAGTAACAACGTAACAAGCAACCACTATGTCCTGTCACCTTTGCCTATCCACTCAGAAGCAAAAAAAAAAGCAATTTACTGTAGAGAACGTGGTCGTTCAATGTCCCCATACGATCATTTCGTAGATAGAGAAAAAAAGAAACATAACATAGTATAGAGGAAGTAAAATGTGAAGTAAGTTTTTAGGAATAAAAATAAAAGAGAATACGTGAACACTGAAAAATAAAAGTTGAACAAACTTGAGAATCAGTTTCCCTTTGTAGAACATAAACTCGGTCTTTACTATTTGATAAATTTTCATGATAGTGTCTAACGTTTGAACCCAGAACACGCACCAACTAATAAATATACTCGTACAAATGTGTATCATTCCTGTTGACATTTTTCGCAACAATAGGCTACTATATGCTACATATATATTCTATACGTAGAAACGAAACGTGGCACAGGTTTGAAATAAAAAGAGACAGTCTTACATTAGAATGAACATTTCGTTTTAAAGTTATATTCAAAATAGTCGGACTTATTATATCTTTACCGCTGCATTTTTAATTTTACTAAGATAGATTTTGTTGTAAGTATATTCAACGATGACGTAGAGACAAGACAAATCGTTGGCTTTCCTTGAGAATAAGAAAATTGAAAAAAGAAAAAGAAAGAAAAAGAAAAAAAAATACAAAAAGTTTTCGAAACAATTTTTCAATCTCAAGAAAAGATATTAACTTTTTCTATTATTATAAAATAAAGATCCTATGGATAGATAGTATAAAACTAGATGATGTGTTTACGAACTTTCGTGTTAAACCAAGTTTCTAGCTTTCAAATTGAGTTTATTCGAAATCCCTTTATCTTAACTATCACACTCACTAACTCGCTTTTTCTCTCTCTCCCTCTCTCTCTTTCTCTCTCTTTGTCACGACTAAGAAAGAAGGAAAGCTTATATTATTAATTACTCGGACGGATTTCAATTTCGATAGTGGTCTTAATTCGTGAAAAAAATATTTTTGTTTTCCTTCACAAAATAAATACGGGGGTGGGGTGATCTTAATCGACAAATGAAAGTGAGCAAAGATTTGATTTTCACGAATCGACGAAATTAGATGTTACTTAGAATTAGAATAGTTGGGTGATGTGTAAGACGATAAAGAGTATACTAATGATCCACACTTATTTCTTACAAGGTCGAATGGGAATAGAATGCTACGTATAGATAATTCCATGGGGAGTTCCAACGAGAGAAAATATAGTTAAGTAAAAGAAAGAGAGAGAAAACAAGAAAAACAGAATATGTAGTATATATAACGGCATCATTACGATAAAACATTATGCGAAAAGCAGAATACACAATAATCTCGTCTTAAATTCTCCAACATATCTAGAAATAAGAAATTCTCCTCCAGAGTTTTCCCAAGATATTATATTTTATATATATATATAATAGTTACGTTATATTCTTGTAATACATACCATAAACCTTAACTAAATAAGTATTATAAACATATATAAGTCTAGATCCAAAGATTTTTCTCTTATTTTTCTGAAATCGATTCAATATTTTTTCAGGATGATGTTCATATCGAGACATGTGTTATTATAACACATTTTAAGATGAAGATATAACAAAAGGAAGTAAAATAAATTATAAAGGATAGTAAGCTATATGGAAACATGATGGTTTTATTATCCGAATAAACCAATCATTTATATCAACTGACCTCAATGTGTTTCAGTGAATTCAACGATAGATCCTAACAATAAGTCAAGTCTCGCACACTTCGATATTAACGACGTATATACAATACGTGAAAATCTTCTTAATCTTTCGCATTTAAAAAATGTATTCGAGCGTAAAAAAGACGATTCATCCGTAAGAAAATCGTTTTACATTACGCATATATAGATATAATACTATACGCACGAAATATTACGAAGATCAAATGGTTTCTGGATCATATCCGCATACGAATTTGAAATATGAAGAAATTTTTGTTCATTTTATACTAGCGATGCATACACAAAGAAGTTAAGCCATGTAAATATTCAAAGAATCTTTAACTCCCACATTATAGAAAATTCTCGAAAGGACGAACGATTTTGTTCGATACATCTCGTTCGCGTTTCTAGAATTCAAGATTAATAATTTTTTCCATAGAAAAAAAAAAAAGAAGAAAAAAAATAATATAAAGATATCAGTAAGAAAAGAAAAAAAAGTAAAAGAAAGATGTTATCACGTTCAAAGTCCGTTGATCCATTTCCAATATAAACCCTCAAGACAAAACGATGTAACCCTAAGATAGTCACAGTAAGTTCGCTTTTCGAGGGCTTCGTTTTTTTCTCGATCAATTTCTTACAACATGAAGCAGCAACGCGTGACGTGTCAATCCAGCAAAAGAGAGCTTAGAGATGTATGTATTTCCTTCTAGATACACATACTTACGTGGATACATTTTTACGTGTATATATGTGGCAAAAGGAAAGATACCAGATAAAAATGGCTTTCTTCTTTTTTTTATTTCTTTTTTTTTTTTTTCCTCTATTTCTTCTTTATTCCGTCGAAAGTATGAGAGACTTACTTCGTTTAATAGAAAGAATTTCAGAACGGATGTCGTTTTGAATTTAAGGAATTTTCATGACGTTTCAAATATCTGTACACGGATAGACGGAGAATTTTACTATGAATTTTGCAAATAAGATAGAAGAAGAAAGAATTAAAATAAGTATATATATGGTGGTATTCTAAAATTCTATAAATATTTACAAGGATAGGGGGTTCGTACGTGTATAATGTATATGAAAATAAAGATAAGAATGATTTTCTTTTTCTTTTTCTTTTTCTTCTTCTTCTTCTTTATTCGATCCAAGGTACGAGAGATTTGGTTACATTTGGATAGAAAAAATGTAGGAACAGATATCGTTTTGGGTTTAAAAAATGTTGATCACGTGTCAAATGTCTGTATGAGAATGGGAACTTATAAATTTTTCAAGCGAAAGACAAATAGAAAAAGAAAGTAAACTATGTATAAAATATCTTAAAAGTCGTTTTATCGAACCGTAAGATTATCCATTTTTTATAAACAACTATTTTAAGGTTACTAGTGAAATTGAAATGATTAATAAATCAATACTAATCGTAAAAAAGACTTTTGTAATATCAATAAAATAAAGAAAAAAATTCAATTCATAATCTCGACCGCATTTATCTTAAATTTTGTACACCAAAAAGAAAGGGAAAAAAAATTTGCTATTAATTGAATGACCTCTTCAATAATTTAAAAGAACCATTCAATTTTTTATCCTCTATTCTTTATCTCATCGAACAGGTTCAACATTCATAACGCTTATAAAACTTCATTGAAAGTGGGAACAAATTGTGAAAGAAAAAGAAAGAAAAAGAAGAAGAAAAAAAAATAAAGAAAAACGAGAAAAATGAACATGGAAAAGTGGGGAAAAAAAATAGAAAGATAGAGAAAAAATCAATGGTACTTTATCGATAGTATTTTTTTAAACTAGGTATTACATCGATAAGCCTGTTTTTCCTCTATTCCACACGAGAACCACTAAAGACCGCCAATCTTCGACCCAATTTAGTTAGGTCCGATCCAATATAGCGAGCCAATCCCATAACACGTTGCAACATTTCGGCCCTTCCTAGGTGGACGGTACTCACCTAATCGCTGTCTAGTTCCACCTATATACATTCTTCGTGAGGAAATAGATCGGTACACACAATTTAATTCACGAATATATTACTTTATGTCAACTTCTTATAACATCTATATTGAATACAGAGGTAAACAAAAGATTAAAAAGAAACGAAAAATAATGATGTAATATCCACGTGTTTCTGAATTTAAGAAAGATCGTAACAAAAAGTAGATATATATTGTTTCTTTACTTGAAAATTTGTTTAACTATAATCGCGAAAATATTCTAAGATTAGATATCCTTTTAATAATAATAAATTATAATACCTTATAATTTAATATATATA
>NW_014569550.1:1763024-1917564 GCF_001313835.1 Polistes canadensis
ATTTTCTTTTTTTCATATTATTTTTATATATTTTTAATTTATATATTTAAAAATATATATTTCGTATATTTTTTTTTCTATTTCTAAAAATATACTTTTCTCTTTTAATTTCTTAAAAATTATTAATAATAAGATTATATTCTATTTATATTATTAAACGTTTGTGTGTGGACTTTTAAACGAGATAATATTTTTCCGGAGCAGTAGATCTACGAAAAATATACAGCGAGTAGTGAAAAGACACACGCGAACAGAATTGAATTCTTATTTCTCGGGTGACTTCTACTTCGTCTTTTCTCTCAATCTTTATTCTTATCTTTTCTTTTGTACATATAATGTCAAGATGACGAAAAATGATGAAAAGAGAAAGAAAAACAGAAAGAGAAAATATAAAAAAAAAGGAATTTACTAAATAACAACATGAAAACTTTTTATATTATACAATATTACAATATAAAATGAAGCAAAAAGAGTTTAAAGGTAAAGTATAAAGCAATATTATTTCTTGAGATTATTAAAATGTTACAACAACTCTAGAAGATTTATCAAAATTTATAAAGTTGCAGACTCAAATATAATCAAAGTTCTTAATATTTCTCTGTAATATAGAATATATATAAAATAAAATGAAATAAAATAATATATATATATATATATATATATATGAGCATACACATACAATTGCACAACTTAATTCCAGTATATTTTTATCATAAAATTTCATTCCAGCCAATAACCTTCGATGTCACTCATCACTGGCTTTGAGTATTGACGTTTACCGTGAAACCTCGCTTCTCAAGCAACATACCTTTATACGTCAATTGTAACTAAATTTGATATCTTCACGTGTAAGTTTATCAACGTTCAACAATATAAAATACAAAACTTTCTTGAAATTAATTTAATTAAATAATAGATAAAAAATAAAAGGAGAAATAAAAATTACCACAAATGTAGTTAATAACGCGTCTACCTTAACTATATATTTATTTACACGTTTATTCTAATGCCAAAAAAGAGACCACAAAAATATACTCGAGCTTGCATATGGAAATAATTAAAGTTATTAAAGTATAAAACTATGTAAATTGTTACTATAATATTAGTTATATATATATTATGTTTCATAGTATTTAATTAATTTTAAATACTAACAATTTCCCAGAATTTTAATTACTTCCCATTTAATAATGAATACAGCTATCATAAAATATATTATATATTGTATACAATAATAACATGTCAACAATGTGTATTTAATAGAACGTAAGTATAATATACTTATTTTACGTATAACTGTAACGCATAAAACTAATCGGCTTTAGTATGTATTACGTTAAAATGTTAAAACACCTACAGATTTTCCAACAGTTACATCATCATTCCTACACGTGACTGGAAGTAATTAACAATATACTATATATACTATTAATCATTCTGATCGAGAATAAGAAAATTTATAGCTTGGTTATGCTTGATACAAATCAAAGGGAACTTGCGTCGACGTTAATTAAAATTTGTTTATTCCTTCTATTTCCATAGGCATATCTTTCAATATAGTCTCAAAATGTTTCTTCTACCTTTCCCATTTATTTCATTTTGTTTTGAAGAAAATTCATTGTGTTAAGTATAATTAATAATAAATCCCTAAGACAAACTGTTCGATGAATACTTACAATACTTCCTAAGAATACCCTTTCTTCCCTACCTACTTTGTATCCTTTCACTCTTACTTTTTCTCTCGTGCAAACGCCAAGTGGGTATGGAAAACTTAAAAGCCATTCTCAATAATATAAGTACTAAGGCGAGTACTCCGACCATTTTACTGAATATGTAGTAGTAGTGCTCACTTATATATGAACGAGCTCGACTCGCAAATATTTATAACGATCGTTCGTGAGAAACTAGAATTCCTTATTTCTTAAGAAAAAAGAAGAAGAAGTGGAAGAAGAGGATGAGGAAAAAGAAAAGAAAAAGAAGTTTGTTTATTTTGCAAAAATAATATTCATTCGCAACGCTGTTATCTACCGTATTCATTAGAATTCTCGTAAAATTCATCGCAAAAAAAAAGATTATAATACGATTCTGCGCACTTTTTTAATTTTTTTTATTCAGTTATTGATTTATAGTATAGTTATTGAAATTATTTTGAAATATCCTATATCTTCAAAAAATCTCGAGTTTATACATATATTGGAAAGAGAATAAAAGGATAACTTAGAATGAAAATTATTAATAATTTAATACAATTATTATGATCTGGAAAAGAAAAAATTAAAGAAATAAATCAATTTGAAGGAAAAAATAGTGATTACGATAATATTCATCTTTCAATATTAAATAATCGTACTTGACAATTTTTCCAAAATTATGTTCGTATATATTTTCAGCTTGATATCGTATTTAAATTTTTCTGAAATTTGTTCTAAACGTTTCGTGAATTTTTCTAAACGAAATATTGTAAGAAAAATCATTAAAACAGTACAAGACGAATATTTAAACGTCTATAATCGAATAATAAGCAGGATCAAAAATGAGAGGTGAATTCAGATCATGTGATATTATATAAATGTCAGAAATAGCTTGTTACGAACTCCTTTATTCTGAGAAAAAAATGGAATTTTCGATTCATAAGATAATTCACAAGGAAATAAAAAAAAATATGATAAAAACGCGAGGACGTTTATCTAAGAAAAGCAAACAAATTTAAATCGTAGTTTTATTCTTCGCTTCGAGAAAAATAGACAAAGCTGGGGCAGAAGAAAAAGAAAGATAGAAAGAAAGACGTTTGAGAACGTAAACAATGTCGCCATATTGACAACATAAAATTTTCGATATTATTCAATTACTACGAAAAATTTTGCTAAGAAAGTTTACTTGTTGAAATTAAGACAACTACATTTCTTTAATTTAACATAAAATCGCCAATTGACTCATAATTTGACCATTCTCAAATCGGTAAAATAGACATTTTCGCATCTGAAGGAGACGTAATTCCATTAAAAGCTAAGGTAAGAGAAACTCGTCTCCATTCTTACCTACTTCAGAATCGACGAATGGTTCTGACAACGGACGTCGTAATACGAAGCAATAAAAACCTTAGTCAATAAAAAGTGAGCAACAAAAAGGAAATCAAATAGTTAGGATTAGAACGAAAAGGATCAATACTTTCTGATGGACCAAGAGGGTATAACAATTCAAGAAAAAAAAAAGGTAACAAAAATAAAGAGATAAATGCAAGTAAAAACACAATCATGATAACACAATAACCCTATTAACATATTTTTCATACTTGACAAAATGACTAATTTATTATTTAATAATATTACTCAATTATTGTTCACTGATGTTTTATATAAATCTCGCTAAAACATATTAAGCAATTGAAATATTTTGTAACGTTCCTAAAAAAAAAAAAAAAAAAGTAACATGATTGTTAAGTTTGCTAAATGAAATAGATTTATTTCGTTTTATTTGTATACCAAGAGGTTAATAATTTGCACTCGAGAAATTAAATTGGAGCATTGAAGATTTCGAATACATCTAATTTCCTATCACGTGGGACTTCGATATTTTAATTACACACCCGACATTACAGGATGTACAAAAAAATAGGCATTTCTTGATTCAATAAAATATGGAAGGTTATTAATTTGTTTCGAGAACCGACATAACGTCTCAAATGTTATCGATGGCAAAATAACGTTCGTCGTAAAAGTTAACGATGCCATTAACTCAACTAGAGTTATAATATCGAAGTATACTCACGTATACTTTATATATAATTCACATATATCGTATATGCATTATATATAGTATAAAAAAATACTATAATACAATATATATTATAGATTAAAAGAAATGTTTTTTCGTATTTTTACACTAAATAACTTTTTTAACTAAATAAGGTCTCGAAAATAAATAAGAATAAAGACGAAATTCAATAAATTGTGAATTTTTAATATAAAAAATGTATAATGTTTAGGATATAATGTAATATCAGTACATTTGATACACAGCTAATTAAAAATTTGGATATCAAAAATGTACCTTGCTCTGATCGACCAAAGATTGGAAAAATGGATGACAAAATTGAGGAAGACCAGTACATTAGCAGTCATGGTATTGATAAGCAACTAAATATCTATCATAAAATGATTTTAAACCATTTGAAGAAGACTGGATAGAAAATGTAAAAAAAGAAAAAAATCTTATTTCGCTTTTTTGTTTAAATACGAAGAAACTTTTCCTCCGAGCCAATACATACTATATATTTGTAATTAAAAATTGTATATTATATATATATGTCGATAAAAAGAATCACTCCAAGAGCAATCAAACATAGATGGGTACACGCAGTTCGTTAAAACAACACGCTCGTATACTGTAATTAAATATCGAAATTTTCGTTTTTGAAATAACGAAACATCCAGCGGTCAGAGTGATAGACATTCGGATTTAGCGAATGGTAGATAAAAAGAGCTTGTAAATCAATCGTAAAAGAGAAACACAACTTTTCGCACAATGTCGATGGTGAACGATTTAAAAAGACGATATTTTAAGAATCGATGCAATATTCTAGTGAATCATCTTTCCGTCAAAATTTATTTGCTTATCCAAACAATAAATTTGAGAAAAACAACTCTTGTCATTCCTTCGGTATTTACAAAAAGACGAAAGTTGTTTTAATTTCTACTACACCGTATCGCAATTATCTTCAATCGGAAATAATCTTTTCGGGAGAATAGATCGTTTAACATTAGAATTACCAAAACCAATCAGAATGATTGATTAAACTAAATGAGTCTCTAACTTGTTTTTATTATAAATGTTTATAGAAAATATCAGGACCAGTTGACACGTTTCTGAATTTGTAATTTTGTAAATTGTTGTTTTAATGAATTACTTGATAGAAACATTTGCTAAAATATACTTTGATCATTCCTCTGAAAATAAAAGAGAAAATATTTGTTTAACGAAATCGCGAAGCTATTTATGCATGCATGAAAAATTTTTCAAATATAATATTATAATATATTTTAATATATTCTATAATAATATAATCTATAAAAAATAAAAAAATAATGTATTATTAATTATAAATAATATATATAGATAAAGACATATATATTGTACATACATCGTAATGATAAACTTTAAGAAACATCAAGGACCATTTTATCGTAATAAATTCCTCGTGTTTTGGGTCAAAATCTCAACGTCAAGAATCAAGAAATTGTAGCTCGACATGCGATTTTCCCTCACTTCGTCGAAATTACCGTACTTTCGTTCTTCGAACTACTGTTCGCTAATTATAGTAAATAACGATGTAACGATAGAAGAATAAAAATATCATTCCAACTGAAACGAAAATTATAATCGATAATCAAATTTACGATTAGAATCAAAATGATACTTAATATTACAACCAATGGTTTAAAAATAATGATTACTCACAAAATAATTCATCTAGAAAGTTTTGAAAAATCGAAAAAAAAAACATTCTTACTAAATTATTTCGAATCTCCGAAAGATACTTTATATGTTGAATTTTTAAGAATCACACTATCTGAGTACGATAAACCTATTTTCGTGAGTGGACAGATGTTTCCAGAGAAAAGGTCAATCGATGACTCAGGAAAATTTCTATGGTGTCCGCGGTGTAATATAAAAATTCCTATATTTTTGTGTGATAATATTTTAACTTGACAGACAAAAAGACGAAGCATATAAGTAAATACCTTGAATAAAAAGAAAACGATAAATAATCGACTACTATATGAAAATTATAACCAATATATTTAACATATATTATAGAAAACCCCTTAACAATGAGAGGATGTTCGAAAGTAAAATCATCTCAAGGGTCGCGTTATTGAGCCTGTTACCTGTGATTGACGAGTATACTCGTCATAACAGAACATATTAACATTTTTCGATGACGAGTATACTCGTCATATGGAAAAAGTAGTTTTGCCATTTATGTATATATATAAATTTTAGTTTTAATAAAAACTACAATATATTCGTAACTTTTAAAACGTTTTAAATAATTGAAAATCAATTTAAAAAAAAAACGTCCCGATAAGTCAATTTTTGACAAAGTTACGGCTATTTGAAAAAAAAATAGCCATTGTTTTTAAAATTTATCACTTTTTTTAGGTTGGGTAAAAAAAATTTGAAAAATTCTCAGGAAGATTTTCAATGGAGTAGAAAATAATTAAAAAGTTTCAGCTAAATCGAAAGGGATCGGATATAAAAGTGTTCGATTTGACGTGGAATGTTCCATATACAAATAGAAATAAAAAGAAAATAATACAAAAGGTGAAAATTGGATCACTATTTTTAAATTTCTAGTTCATCGTCGTCATTGGCCGATAACATCTACCTACATTCTCGGGCAGATAATTAGATTGGAAAGATAATTATCAAAATGCGTTTCATTATTTCACACATTTACGACGAAAAAAGAGTAGTTGAAAAATTAAATTTACTTGGAAAGATTGTATTAATCTCTTTCGAGAATTTCTAAAAGCTATTGAAATTTATAACTGACGAACGACATCCTAGGAATAATACAAAGTAACTGATTTAATTAAATAAAATTCTAAAAAATAAATAAATAAAAAAAATTCGATATTAAAAAATAAAATAGCTAAATATATCGATTTATAATAGTATGATAATAGACAACAAGAAAGATGAATATATATATATATATATATATAATACATATGCAACGTTGTAGTTAAGACATAGAACAGTAAAAAGCATCAGCTGTTCAAAGTTGAGTTTGCTTATTGACGCTGACATTTCTCAAACTAGAAGACGTCATAGATTTTCGCACGCTTCTAATCGACAGTTTGGTCAGTTTCGATATACCACAAAGGTTAACACAATGACGCAAGCTTGCTTACATGATAGGAATATATATATATATATATATANTTGGCTGGAATGAAATTTTATGATAAAAATATACTGGAATTAAGTTGTGCAATTGTATGTGTATGCTCATATATATATATATATATATATATATTGAGAAAACATGTGGTCAAATCTCGATATGTTTTAAAGAGAAAATTCATATAAAAGGAAAAGAAAAAAAATGAAAAAAATATATCTTAACTTGTATAAATGTATAGAGTTCATCAAGAAAAAAATCTTTTTATGACATCATCTATCACAATCTCCTTTCAAATACACCATTAATTTTCTTTGATCTAAGAAAACGTCGACAACAAATATCTAATTTGTCGATTGAGTCACAAGAAAAAGTTGAAAAGGTTTTCTCTCTTCTTTCTCTCTTTCTCTCTTTCTCACTCTCTCTCTCTCTCTCTCTCTACCTCTCTTTTCCTCTTTCTAGAAACGAAAACTTTTTCTCAACGATTTATGAAAATATCGAGTATGCTCGAGAGGAACTTCCTTAGAAACTTTACCCAATACAGAGAACCTTCCGATTTACTTTTGTTAATCTAAAATAGATGGACAATTTGAATCTGATTGTGAGTTCGGTATGTTATTTTGTACTATTGTAACATCACTTTAACCGAGACATTTTGGTCTCATGAAATCAGAAGAGTTTGTTATCTAAACTTTCCTCGGATTCTATCGAGATACGCAATTGTTATTTCCATTGTTATGTGATCGAACTACCCATTAAAATTAAGAAATACAGTAAAAAGAAATGTTTTCTTTATGTATGTATTTTAATAATTGTAAAATTAAAACGCAAATTTTATTTGTCATCCTCTATAAACAAATGTTCTTTAATTATAAAAATTGTATCTTATCTGTAACAAGAAGAAATATGAATGAAATCCTCTCTTTTTTCGGATTGTAAATTAATTTTTTTTTTTTATACATCAATCACTTCAAAATTATTGATACCATTAAAGAAATAGGATATTTCCATAACGTGACTAAATATTTTGTTAGCAACGTTCCAAACTTGCTCGCGAGCAAAGAGACATTTTGAAAAACCAATCGAAGTATTTATCGATCTTTTTCAAACGCTCAAAAAGAAAGATAACCAAGATATTTTTTTGTCTATTTACCTTTATTATACGCCATCCTTTTTCTATTTCTCTCTCAATCTTTCTAACTTATTTGATATTCAATATTCTTTCTTCTTTTTCTTCAGATATATATACTTGAAAGTAACACGAAAACATCTCGTTCGATCTTCTAGTTGCTCAAAAATTCATTCACGTGTTTTATTCTTGCGAAAACGAAAAGAGTAAAGAATATTAAAAGACGGTGCAACACGATAAGAAGTTAGTACAATAAGTTTTATAAAGAAGCTAACTCGCGCCGAAGAAAATACACACTTGCGTGACTTCCAATAGATTTTCAAAATGGCGTCGCATGATTTTCTAACAACGACCAAAAGCCGTGCGACGCAGTAGTCTTAAAGTGTATTACTCAACTCGTCTTTTTAATTAATTTCAACGAGAAAAAAAGGAAAATAAGTTTCTGATATTTGCAAGCAAAAATTTTTGCCTCTAAAAAAAAAAAGAACATGTATTTTTATCTTGTTGTTTGGAAAATTAAAAAATACAATTATAGCGAATCGAAAAAAGTTCGGAATAAAGTTTGAGTCTCGAAAATTGTATTTTCTTGGAAAAAAAAGAATTACTCTCACATTTTTCTTCGCTAATCATGCAAGCATCACGTACATTGCTTCTTTCTTTCCTCATAAGCAAAAACTAGTATATATTTTTGTTATTTTTCTCTAATGCACTTAAACGTATGAATCGTTTGTCTATACACAAGTGCACACAAACACATTCGCGAAAGTCTATAATATAAAAGTTCTTCAACTTAACACAACAATGAACTAATTTCCCCGATTAAAAAAATTAATCGACCGGTTATAAAAACTACGCAAAATATTTAACAAAGATAATTTCTTTTCAAATTTTCGCGCGCATTAGGATCGACGCACCGAAAACCTGGGAAGATCGTCAATTTTTTACGTGGCATTTTCGAACGATTCGAAGATAAACTTTCACTATACACTAAACGAAATAAATTCTATTTTTATCATAAGAAATAATATCTTCATAGTTGTCTCTTCGTAATGTCACTATTATTTTAAGTATAATCGATCGTTTCTCATTATTCACATGTACATGTTAATATCTATCCACTTATTTAACTTTATAACTTCAAAAAGGCGCCAAAAATCGATCGAAAAAACAATTACGAATAAGTTTTACGATATTAGATATTTATACTGACTGTAGAAAGATTTGATTTTCAATAGACGAACGTGTGTCAATGTATTACATTTGTCAAAGGTCGATTAAACGGACAGAAAAGCGTCAACGATGAAACCCGCTAAAGTCCTGTGGATTTCCAATACTCTTTTAATCTTCCTCTCTTTCTCACTCTTTCCCTCTCTCTTTCTATGTCGTGTTCACACAACACATACAAACACGCGATTTCGATCTACGCCGGAAAATAACAAATTTCACGAACAAAACAATTCGATTTACATAATGTCTCGAATGAAAACCAGAAATGAAAAAAATCGGACAAAATGATCACTTTGAAGCTGCACGATCGGTCCGTAATCACGCGCGGCTCTCAACAAAGCGCCCTGTCGAAGCGCTAGTAACAACAAAAGACAAGCAACGACGAATCACGAGGGGTGGCGTCCCTCTTCGCGATCGAAACTACACCTACCGGCCAATTTGGCCAACTACGTAGCCATCGGACTTGTGACCGGTAAATATGAAAATGATAATCATAAAATTGACAAAATTTATTTTATCAAAAGAATAGAGAAGTACATAGAAACTCAAAAATCCCCTTTTTTATCTAACCAGTTTTATATTTAATTACTACCGGGACCACCAATGGGCGATAGTAGGTAGAATACTGTATTCTTTGATAGTTTGTACCATTCTTTGATAGTTAAGTACCTACTATTGCTTACTGATAGTCCCGGTAGTAACTAACTGAATCTGAACTAAGATGAATCTGGTTAGATAAAAAAGGGGACTTGTGAGCTTCTATGTACCTATGTATTCTTTGACGAAGCTTTGAAAACATCCCTTATCATCCAAACAATATACAGGCATCTACTTTACCGATGATTTACAAACTTATCGAAATAAGGATATTGTTTATATCAGTTTACACACAAATGTTTTTTAAAATATCACTTGAAAAATTATTCTATTAATTTCGTAACATGTTTAATTAAAATCTTGTTAAATATAGATACTTGTTTGTTTCGCGTTCAAAAATATAAAAAAATAAAATGCATCCACTCTTTAGGGTGACGTGGGTTATCTAACCTTACCATAAGGGGGAAGATTAAGAATAGAATGTATCTATTATGAGAACGGTTATTCTTAGGATGTTTTTCTACAATGGGAAAGAAATTTGTAACGAAAGTAGAAAATCATGTAACTATTAATAAAAAAATCTTATCGTATTTATTGCAAAACGGATATTAATATAAATAACTGAATAGTTATTATGGAATAAAAATATTTTGTTTTCTATTACCGATGAGAGAGATACACTTTAACAAGTGTCGATAAATCAGAACAAATTATCGAATATCCTGGAAGTAGGTAATACAAAGTTTTAATTACTAATGATACGTCGATAAAGTGAAAAAAGAAGCAGAAATCGATAATAAAATTTAATTCTTTTTGGTTTTTAACATTCAACTTGTATAAAAATTTGTATACAACATAAGTGCATATAGAAATATTGTAAAAAGGAATTGTAAGCTTAGCTGAAGAGTTCTCATCAAATAAAAAAATATATGTTTTTTAATCTCATTCTCGGAATGAATTTATGAAAAAAAATTTATGCTTCTAATTAACTTTTCTTCAACAAGCAGTTAATAACATTCTTTCATTATAAGTCAAATGAAAATAATATAATTTCTCTTGACATTTCTCTTATGTTAGTAAGAGAACATATTCATATGCATGATATTAATCGTGAAAACTTAGTCGAAAATCGAAACATTTTATTTCTTATAAAATTACAAGTTAAACAATCTATGTTGTTTCCAAACCAGGAGGAAAAGCTTCACTCGCTTTAAGATTAAATGAAAAATTGTAATTCGTTAAATCACATCGTTTTCCCAAACTCAACATGCATCGATGAATCCGATTCTCGTTATTTCAATTTTTGGTTTCTGATTGTTATCGAATCGGTGGTAGCATTACCATTTAAATAAATTAATTAATAGAACAACAATAGAGCATAGCCAATATCGAAAATAGACATTTCCATAAATATTTTCCAGTCGCGTAAAAATTTCTAGTTAGTTACTGTTTTTGACATTTATTTGAGATGTATAACAACGAGCTAACGACTGTAATTAAAGTAATTTCGAGAAACAAATGAATAAATATCTAAATATAATACATAGATAAATAAACGAGAAAAAAGTATATAAGAAGCTCACCTAATTGATGGCCACTCTCCATCAGTCGTAGTAGTCGGTGCAGATGTACTTTTATTTGGTAAACTCAATCGCGGTCCAATTCTAAGCGTCATGGGTCGCCGCCTTCGCAGCGTGTAATCTGAAAATATCGAACGAAAACAAAGTTTATGGTAATATGCCACTTTCTAATCATAATTTCATCTCTAAGTATGATGTCGTTAAATAAAAAAAAAAAGTTCAATGTTTATATAGCATTACCGTCAATTTTGCTTTGAAAATCGAACGAACGAACTTTACGACTAAAAGAATAACTTTAAAACGGAAAATAAAGTAAAACGATTAACGTTGACGGAAAAAAAAAAATCGAAAAGATCTTATAGAACAAAGAGTAGAAGTTTAACAAAAATCCAACTTTCGAGATGATTTTTTTCAAAGAATTTTTTTCTCGAGCATCAAATGTCTCCGTTAAACCTTCCATCGCTTTCCTTCTCTTTTTTCGCTAAATTTACATTAACAAATCTTTTGCTTATGTATAAGAATTACCTTAATTAAATTATTCTTCCCATAAAGAGAATAAAAGAACTTTGGTAAAGCGTCAGTGAATACTTACTCTTAAAATAGCAAACCTTTGAAAAAGAGATACGCTAGAATGAAAAATAATCTATTCTTTACTAGAAAAAATGCTTCGTAATTATGATTTGCCTAATTAACAAGTTTCTTCGAAAAAAGACACGATTCTTACACTAGCGCATATTATATATACCTACTTAGAAACCGACACAAGATTGTAAATCCAACGGTAAGTAACAAGATAGCTAGTCGTTTATTTTAACACGTGTAAGTATCTAAATAAGTACGTGCAACAAAAAAAGGACAAGTAATGTTATATTTAAAATAAAATCGAACGCTTTTGAAGTTAAAGAGGCATAAGAAATTCAATACGTATACCTCGTACTTCATGCATAGTTCATTTCAAGGAAACGCGAGAAAGTTAAGAAAAATTATATTTTACCAAATAAATAAGATCTTCTTAATGATAAAGATATAATCGTGAACTCATAATTCAAAAGAATTTCTTCGGGAAAAAAACAAAAAAAAAGAAACAAGAGACGCGAGATTATCGAAAAAGTCTTACCATTCGCGCAGCAGAGAGAGTTACGTCCTTGAAAAACGTGCGGTGATAAATATTGAGGATGTGGATGCGTAGGAGTCGCTGGGGTGGTCCTGCTGGAGGCTGGGGACGCCATCCAGGGCGGTGCGACATCCCTTATCGTATTTTCCTCCGTCACGGAGATGGGTATCTCATTGGTCACCCGCACTTCTATTCCAACCGTCTGTAAAAAACGAAGTAAAACCAAAATGACCTTCTTTTTCGATGAGTCGATAATCTTGTGGTCGATTAATAATGAAGCCGTTCAAAGACTCGTCTTACTTACAAGCTTCTATTTGACAAATATTGAATATCTTCTACAATCCTGTGTCAAATTTATGTACGTTCTCTCTTCCTAACATCTATTGAACACAAATACGAAATTAGTTGATGTCGTTTGAACTTCTATCATATCTGAAGCAACAGTCTCTTAAGTACTCATTAAATACCTTAAAATAAGAACTTTTAGATATTTACAATGATGAAGTTATCGTTAAATCATTTTATATAATGTTTGTTCCCAGGCATTGTTAACATTGCCGGGGAAGGTTTGGAACCTAGGCGGGTAACATATACACATACACAGATGCGTGTGGTAAGATTGTAGAGAATATATATGCACAAATATATATTACAATATTGCATTGTTAAAGGAATCTGCTAGGAAAATGTTAAAGATGTTTCTAGATTAAGGGAAAAAAAAACTTTATCAAACTTTATCGATACCAATATTTTTCATTGAATCGGAAAAATCATTGGTGGAGAAAAGAAGAAGGAAGAAAAAGATCAAGAACAAATTTGATCAAGCAGAATCCGGATTTCGTATCCCCACAATAAGAATCAACCAATTTGCTGTCGTCAACCAGAAAGAGACGCTTCTTAATACTAACTCGAAAATAAAATTTTGTATATAGAAGAAAAAGTAAAGTTATTCTTTTCTTAAACAGACAATTATTAACACTTTCATTATTTCCGAATATTTTTCTATCAATATCTTAGTATCAAGAGTTACATAATTTCCGATATTTTCTATTACGTATTATATTTTCCAAGGTATCTCTTTCTTTTAATATCATCTATCGGTTTTAATAATTCTTACTTTTCGATCAGACGCGCAACCTGTTGACTCCTGTATCCTCCCACGAGCAAAGCAACTACTGATACTTCGAATTTAACACCATTAACGTTTAATTACATTACGATCGATTTTGTAATTATAAAGGGAGAAGAAGCTTTACTCATAGTTTAAGCAATAGAATAAAATTCTTATGCAAAATACCGAGCTACCGTATTTTCCATTAACTCGAATGTTACGCCGTAATGGAAACGTAAATGTAATATAATACCTATAGAAATAAATTAAATTTGCCGCATTTCGGAAAAGATATCTCGTAATGAATAAACGTTCAGAACTTTAATTGAATGAATTAAATACTTACATTAAAAGAACTGGATATAGACATATAACTCGACCATTCAAACGAGCATCAAACATTACTGTTGAATTTTATCTATGAAACACATATCTCTTATAGTATATATACGTATTTTTATACTCTATAGAAAAATCGTATTGATTAAAATTGGACGAGAGAATTGAAAAAGCAACCAGCTATACTTTTTTTTTTTTTCAACGTATGCGTTTGTACTTACACGCAACTCGTTATCTAGACATTCGTGTACGTACTCTCTCCGTTTGTTTTAAAACATTTAAAACTCATCAATACTTCTTCTTTTTTTACCGGCTTTGACGACTTTTAAATCGTCTACGGTTAATCTCGGAGCTTCGAAAGATACTCGAAACACGATAATTATTACACAATCGCACATATTTCGTTTCCCTCTCTTTTATTTATTTGTCTTTCTTCTTCTTCTTTCTCTCTCTTTTTTTTTTTTACAAACAGAGAAGAGAACAAACAATAATTCAAGCTGACTATGAATTGGATTTGTATGAATTGTAATATCTCACGATTTTTTCCTATTCTCTAAAGTATTTCTCTTTCTCTTTTCTCTATTTGGAAAAAAAGCTCGGTTAATAGAAAAAAAAAAAAAAAAAATTAAATAAAGAAATAAAAATCAATTCTCCACGTGATCTGGAATTTAAAAGAAGTGATTATCGGAAGGCATGTTATAAACACAAACACTACGGCCTTCTTTCCGATCAAATAAAAACGACGACAACATGACCAAAACCCTTTTCTCTCCCCTTTCTCTCTCTCTCTCCTTCTCTTTATCTCTCTCACTATCTCATACGCATACGCATACACACACACGTACATAGATTATCTGTCTCTCTTTCTCCACCTTGCAGCCCGGTAAATATTTATTCAGGATATAGAGCTGTTCTATTGGTCTATGTCGAGTATACACCTTAATTGCATATCGATCGACGCCTTTCTACCGGCTTAACGATCTTCCACTTTCACCATAAGACTTCAAGATTTTGAGAGATGAGCAAAGGATATTAATAATAATTATTTTTCCTAATTAACCCATTTATCAAACTAATATAAATAAATACGTATTTTCATATATAAGTATATAAATATATAAGTACGTATATATATATATATATTTTTATATACAAATATATAATTGTATATATTCTGTGAGTGACCCTTAAAATCGTACACCGTTATGATTACTAGATTTTCGCTTGAAAATTAATGATATAGCGTATTTAAGATGAAGACAATTTAGAAATAAATATATTACAATACCATAATTATATATTTAATAAGTTTAACTTGAAATATTTTCTAACAAGTGAATTAAACAAATATGAACAATATTAAAATAATGTATGAAAAATACTCGTACCTTAAAATCGTATATATTAAAATAACTATAAAAACGAGAAGAATAACCGATTTTTTCATGTCTAACTTTTTAATCACCATTTGTTTTTACTGTTATTTAAATGCTATTTAGAATCTCAGAATCAGTTTATTACCCATTAAAACGTTCGTCGTCCAATTTTATTCAGTCACCTATTCAGTAATTGGACAACGAACGTGTTAAAATTAGAATAATACAAAGTACATTTGTTTAAAAATTATTTATCTATTAAATTTAAATATTAAACAATTTATATCTGACATATTAGTACATGGAAATTATTTAATTCAAAGTTATCATTAGCCAAAAACGTTAAAACAAATGTATATAAGTTTAAACAAAAATTTAAATATTGATAAAATATATTAAACTGTTCGATTTACCTTAATTGATTGATAATTAATCGAAAAAAATATGTATTGTAGTCCAAAAGCACTGAACATAAGTTCGACGCACCGTCCTCTTCAAAATCCAAAAGTAAACTGGCTCGTTGCCTTTTATGAAAGTTCTTTTATTCAATGTTGTTTTTATGACTTTCCGAAGGCTGTATATGTATATAACGTAAATAATATTTGTAATAAATAGAATTTATTCTCTTGAAAGACACATAAACAACTAAAATTTTAATTAACTTTCATAGAGGACAACGACTCAGTTTACCGTTGAATTTCGAAGAGGACGGTACACCATACCTATATTCCGTGCTTTTGGACTACACTACATATTATTTTTGATTAATTATCAATCAATTAAGGTAAATTGAATACTTTCATTTATTCTATTAATGTTTAAGATTGTTTAAACTAATATACATTTGTTTTAATGTTCTTGATTAATAATAACTTCGAATTGAAAATTTTCATCTAACAAAATATTTAACCGAAATTTTTTAATATTCTAAATACACTAATTGATATTTAATTTGTAAACAAATACCTATACTTCGTATTATTCTTACTTTAATAGATAACAATTTAGTAAGCATTAAGGTGTACGATTTTAAGGAACACTAACAGTATAATAAAAGAGAAAATAAAATAAGGTTCATCGAATTTCTCTATTGCGATTATACGCGTACGTTAACGTTAAGGGGGGAGATAGGTGTAGGACGGTGTTTTTACAATGATCTTTATGAATTTTTTTAACACATAAGGAATTTATATTATTTACTGATATATTAGTATTTTTAGAAGGGTATGAATATGAAATATGATTTTTTGCTATTTTTTCATTTCATGTTCACAGTTTAAGTGAGGTTCACATAAAAGAGACACATATAAAAAAAAAAGTAAATTCTCTGTGCGATTGAATTTAAATTAAATTTGCAGCCTCCAAATTTACACAAACTGCTCAATCGGGTGGCGACCTACAATGCACGGCAGCTGATATCTCCGTTACTTGTCGAGGAAAATCTTTGAAAATTTCAGAATATATTCTCAAAATATATGTGTAAAATGAACTCACGATATCAGTAAATAATATAAATTCCTTATGTGTTAAAAAAATTCATGAAAATCACTGTAAAAAAAGTAAATAATAAATAAAAAAAAAAAGTAGATAAAGGAAGAGAGAGAGATAGTAAAAACAGTAAACGACTGTTTAGTTGGAAGATCAACGAAACATTTTGCATATTTTACTACACATTAAGTCGTTCCAAACTAATGAATTCCGTTTAATCGTCACTCTTTCGTTTCCCCTATCAAGAAGTCCTTTGTTTATTATCCGAAAATTAAGCAAGGTGGGGTGTATTAATCAGATGAGAGTAAAACAGGGAAGTTTCGTCATAATTTCTCGTGATTTCGAATTTTAAAGAAAAAAATGATCCTTGAAGAAATTAAGAGAAGAAGTAGAGAAACAGAAGAAGTAAAAAACAAAGGAAAATAGGAAACAAGCAAAAATAGAATAGAAAAGTGGAAGAGGAAAAAAGGGAAAATGGAACAACGGGGATGCGTGTCACCGGTCTCCCCCTTTCTTTCCGAAAAAAAAAATCTTATAGAAACTACGAATTATTTATTCTATCTTCGTATATATTTATCCCCTCTTCATTTTCTCCCTTCTACTTTGGAATTTTTTTCCCCCTTTTTCATTTTCTTTTTCCCCTTCTTATCTACTTTCTCATGAGTCCAATTTCATTTTAACATACTGTATCAACTTTTATTCGTCAAAAAAAAGCCGCAGGATGTTGAACGGTAGACGGGTGTTGCTCCTCGACGATTGCACTTCTTGCCAACATGCAAAAAAAAAAAAAAGAAAAAAAGTCATTTCAACCTATTTCCAACATAGTATCACTACTCTTTTTTTACCAGAATTGAGTATGTCTCAAAAATACGACGATTCGTTCATTAAACGAAAAAAAATTCTCGAACTGTGCTTTTGAAGTTTATTGCTATCGGTAAATAAAAACGATATTGCTCTTAGGGAAAAAAGTGGATTTTATTAAATCGCTCTCCGTCTCTATCTCTATCTCTATCTCTATCTCTATCTCTATCTCTATCTCTATCTCTATCTCTCTCTCTCTCTCTCTCTCTCTCTTTCTTTTTTTTTTATTTTCCCCTACTGTCAATTATCGAGAAGCATCGACACGGTGAGTACATAAAAAGAGCACTTTAGTATCATTATACTAATAAAGAGATCGACTGTCAGATAAGAAGAACAGATTTTTTACATAGTAGATAACGTATTACGTGCTGTAACCCTTTAACTGACTAAAAAACGATTCGATTTTCTAATTCGAATTTTTCTACGATATCATCCAATCATTCTTATTCTATCAATTTTCTTTTACTTTTGTATTCTTTATTTCATTGCTCGTTTTCCAAAGAAAACATTAAAAAGAAATATTTCGAAAGATTGATTCTTCAGCATTGGCATCGAGTCGGATTTTCAAGCAAAAGAATTTTCGATAAATTTTCCACCTCAAGAAGCTCCCATAAGGAATACGTTCTATCTATGCAAGTAAGTATTGCATATATCCACTTGTATATAAATTTAAAAATTTACGAAAATTTGAAACGAATTTTGTTTGCAAATAAAAGTAGATTTATTGAAGTCATGTAATAAAAAAAAAAACAAATTTATAAAAAGAACACCCTTGATTTCATTCGAAACTCATAACGATAACGTTTCTTGAGAAATAACGAAAGAAATAAAGAAAGAAAAAAATAATTCGCAGGTTTAATCGGTCACGTGGGAGTAAGAAGCTTAACTATGTTAACCGAACACGGATAAGATTGACGTGTAAACATTGAAGCTGATAAAAAGTTAACGAAACGCACTCAGGATTACGTGACAAATTAAAGGATACAAGAGGTAACGCGCGTATACCTATAGAAATATTTTATTCATGAAGAAGAACCATAAATGCATTTGTTTCATTTGTATCTTTTCTCCTCATCATTTATCTCCCGTTTCTTCCTTTGTCGTTAATCAAAAAATCAATAAACTAATAATCCAAGCTATGTACATATATATGCATTATCATTAGAATAATTAACAAAAGGTCAACTCTCTATTATAATGTATCCTAAGCTTTTCCTATGGGAATTCCAAATAGCTCTTTACAATTGAACAAAAAAAAATATTAGCATTTGCTAATAAATATATCTATCTATAATCACGTTATGCAACTTTCTATATAACACGGCTTAATCACTTTGCCTTTGATAAACAGAAAGAGCTTCGTCCATCGAATTCTCTAATTCGATATATTAGTAAAGTAAATCCACCTTAAAAACATGAAATTCTTTTTTTATCTGCCGATTCAATTCAAAGTAAATTGAAAAGTTTATTTCAGGAATTTTCGAAACTTTTCGAATCCAGCTCGGATTTCTTTGTGGATAATTATATTATCGTTCGGAAAAATCTTTGTGAGTAAATCGAAAAGAAAGTTTTAGAGTGACATTAGAATTCAACTTAGCCGTGACTCGTTACTTTTAAAAGTAAGTATTGGCACGTTTGAACAACTTCTGCAATAATAAAATAACTTTACGGTCAAATTTGTTCATTCCTGAACGGAAGATAAATAAGAAAAAGCCAAAGATTCTCAAGATCCTTGAATTGTAAATTTTTGAAAGCATACAGCTGTAAAAATACTTAACAGTATGATTCTTTTAAAAGCATACACGATGGCAAAAGAACAATATGAATTTAATTGTTCTCTCTACTTCTTTCATTTTATCCCCAAGTATCTTTTTTCCACGTAAATAAATACATAATAGTATTTTTCTATATCCTCTTATATCAATGAAAAAAATCTCTATGGGGAGAATATTGCAATCCTAATACTCCGCAATATATTATAACATAGGTATCTCAAAATAACCAGAGAAGACAAATTGAACTGTAACGCATGACAAGATTCAGTATCGTGGGAAATGACGTGGGACAAAGCTGAAGGATTTTTATACAATGAGAAGCTACAACTGCAATAAATGTCGAATAAAATATCTTGAAATTTTTTAACTGTGTATATAAATATTTATATATAGATATATACGATACACATCATAAGAATCTTAAGTATTTTCAACGTACATCTTGCATCATTACGAATTTATTACTGCTAATATTACTGTATAAAATAATTGCTTTTACAAAATAACGAAAATTACGTGCATATAATTGCCTGCCAGAAATATAAGTACAGTTACAGCATATCAAGAAGAATCACTTATTTGCAAGCTTGGGAAACTTCAAGAAGGCGTGTATGATTAAATCGAATAATTATTCTAAAGATTCTAATGACGAGTAAGTAATCGATTAGTTTTTCTATCTAATAGAGATTTCGAAGGAATAATTAAAATTATACACAATGAAATTATTAACCCGCAAATTTATAATTTTTTGTAAAAATTCCAAAATAGAAACTGACAAAATATCGAAATATTGCATATAAATTAGGAGGAAAACGCTTAATGGAAAACCATTGCATTTAATTAATTCCATATCTATTATATTATATTCCGTATTATAAATTTCTCAAAACAATTCTCTATTTGTCGTAATGAAAAGAATTTCTCCTAACGATACAATGATATATCTATAACAATTATTTGGTTTTGTTCGTTTGCTTTAGCATAAATATATCCTTTTATTAGGAATGATTGAGCGTGTTTATACCCAGACCTTCATTCGTTTTAATCGTGATAGGTTGGTTGATTTTATTCCCATTTAGCGATTAAACCACAAAATTTGCAGACAAACGAAACTAGTAACAACCATATTGCTTTTAGAAAGAGTTGGTCGCTATCATTCGCATATAATATTGCGTCATTCGTTTGTATGACGTACACTCTCTCCCTCTTTTTTTGCCGTTTCAATTCATAATAAATTATCGGACTTTAATATTAATAAATAAACGATATATAAAATAACGTATGATATGATGAACACACTCTCTTTTTTGACCTTCCAATTTATAATAAATTCGCCAATTTGAATATTATTAATTAAAGATATAAAAACTAATGAACAATTTTTTCTCCTTCCAACTCATAATTAATTCTGCAAATTTAAATAATCATAAATAAATAATCTATATCGATGAATTGATTCAGAAATAATTGAATAAGTGACATAATAGTCCATTGTTACGATTAAAATTATCCAAATACATTGTCGGAATATACTTACTTTCTTTATAAGTAAAGTACATTGACTAAACATAAATTCTAATAGCACATTTAATATTCGTTCATAAATATCCACTGCTTAGTTGCACATGGTTAAATATGAAGAAAAAATATATTCCGAAGGCGGAGTATGATGCATTAAAATGATAATAAATAAGAAAAAATAATAACAAAATAGTAAACAGGGCGTAAATACTGCGCAAACGAAGGAATAACCTATGTACTATGCATAAAGTAAAGGGTAAATGTGAACAGAAAAAAAGGCCATCCGACACAAAGGGGAAACCGCATTTGTGTCTGTTCTGCAGAAACATAAAAGAGAACGGGATGGGGAAGAAAAAACGACGAAAAAGACGAAAAACTATCAGAGATGTTGCTTCCAACATGTCGAAGAATTCCTATTGATCTCTATTATATAATCTTCCATTATCATCTCTCCGATGTTTGACGTTAATTAAGAAACATGATTATTAGATACGCAAACTTAAATATATGTACGAACTCTCTTCTTTTTATGTGTATAATATATGTATTTTGTTTTATAACTTATTTACATGTTTGCATAAAATAAAAGTAAAAACAAGCTACATGTTAATAATAAACGTTCTTAATTTGTAAAAGTAATACGATATATTTTTGAAAAGACATCGATGACACAAAATAAACTTTTCTCATAATATTTTAATATATATAAAGAAAATCAAAGAAATGATTTAAAAGATAGAATTCTTTTTGCGGCACAAGGAGCCAAAATATTATTCAAGATTACTTATATTTCGAGAAAGAATCTCGAGAAGAAGAAGAAACAAAAAATTGGATAAAAATCCAGACTAATGGTACCCTTTTTTCAGAACGTACATAACACTTTTCATCAACTCTATTCCCGTACTGTCATTTCTTTCCAAGCGATGAAAGTGTCTCATGTCAGTAAGAACGATGACGAGTTGAAAACTACGTGCTATAACTTTCACGAATTTTATATGAAAGATAGGGCTAAAGAGGTTCTTGTCAAAAATAAAAAATCCGTATTAAATTATACGCGCCTGAATTTTTTCTACGTATTGCATTAAAAAGGAAAACTGACATACATGAAATAGTAGCAGGAATTTTTTTTCTGTATTATTTCTTTTTTTTTTTTTTACGTTCAATATTTTTTCTTCATTTTGACAGTTTTTGATTAATCATATGCAATATTATACGAAAGTATGTAAAACATAAAATAAAATAGCCACGAATTCACAAAATCCGATTGTAAGAAATTTACGTAGATATACATATTACGGATTAGTCGCAGAATTATTCGAAATATTTTGTCAAACTTTTCTAAACAAATCTAAATATCTTATAATTTTTTTATAGTGGATATTAAAAACTTCATGTTTTATGTGAGATAAATATGCTTATATAATAAAATTAACAAAAAATATTCTTTTTTTTAAAGCAGAGAGGTAAAAAATACAAAATGAGCATTTCCAAAATCTGTTATCAAAAAGTTATATAAAAAGAGAATATATGGATTTTATATGTATATATATATATATATATATATATATATATATATATATAGATCTGGTTGATTTATGTTCATTCTGTAAATATCTTCTCAATCGATCAATCCTAACGTGAGTAGAGCACACTGATCTTTTCGTATCTTTTAAAATATTGAAAGTACATTACTTAATCGAAAGAAAAGGTTATTCAATTTCAAAAAGTATCTAGCCGAGTATTTCTCTCACTGACTGTACGTCGACGTTAAAATGTTTGTTTCATAAGCTTAGTTAGTTTTGAAATCGTTTTAAACGGATTGCATACATCCCTATACACTGTGAAAGGAACAAACAAATTTATTCGATGAAAGAAAAGAAAATCTTCGATTTTAACGATTGAATTTTATTCCCAAAAAAAAAAGAAATAATTTGTTGTAACTATTATAGTCGTTAATAACAATGAAATAAATGTTGCTTTAAACAAAAAATTGACAGATTAATTTATAAAAAGTTAAAGATATCACTGGTGGGTTTTGTTATCTTTTACAACGCGAAAAATGCATAAATTCTTGGGCAAAACTTAAAGGAGAACATCTCTTTGATATACACAAATATAATATATTTTATTGAAAATTTATATAACACACACACTCGAAAGAGATTTAAATATATTCAACACAAATAAATATCTGTTAAAATATTTACCAATTAATATTTATTAGGCCAGGATTTACGAACGTGCTAAATATTTAAATTCGTATAAGATTTTAGTGAATAATTGCCACGTTGAATTATTTACAAAAAATGCAATTATTTTGTCGAAAGTTCGACATCGATTTTCTATGCGCATAGTTATTTTTCTCTCTTTTTATTTTCATAGAAAAATATTAATCAAGGACTGTTAACATACAAATAATATGACAACATATTTTATTTCGAATGGATACACGAGTAATTCAAAAATGGTTTACCTTGGAAAGTGAAATACTTTTTATATTTTTGTTACAAAAATGAAAAACCAAATTGATGCAATTTAAAGTACAACTGTGATTAGTTGATTTAATTGAAAATAATGTAACATATTAAATCAGCAAATGTCTACCAATAAACCAATAACTAATTACCTTTTTAATCCTATATCATTTAAGTTTTAAGTTCAAACCAATCGCAAATAGAAAAGCAACGAACTATTAAGAAATCAGTTAGACTAGCAAAGGACACGAGTTGACTCCGGAGACCGCAGACCAATATTGAAATTGCAAATGTTATGCTTTTCAAAAGCTGAGAAAATTAAAAAAATATTTGGTTTGACGATAGAGAGGAAATTGATAAGTAGTTAATTAAAAATAAATACATGAATAAATAATCATAAATGAAAAAATAAATAAAATGAATAAAAATAATAGATAATAAATAATCGAACTGTAATATATACATACATCAAAATAAAATTAGAAAACATTAAAGTAGAAAAGATACTCAAATGTATCGACAAAACAAGATACTAACATACAACTCACTTGGGGCAAGCAAAATACGAGTGGAAGTACGAGTAAATATAGTAGCGCTAAAATAAGATCGTATTTACAAATCAAATACTCATACAAATTTCATTAAATGTACAAATCTACATAAATCTAAAAAAAATTATAGGTATTGTTATTATATCTCAAATAGTTCATACACTGGAATACTTTAAAAGCGGAATATTAAACAAGTTGTAAGATTCGCTGCTAAACATCTTTTACCAAGTAAGATCATAATAAACTAATTAATATTCCTGGTTTACGATATAATTAGTAAGTCAAATATGTATAAACTTACGTCTTCTAAATATAAGCAAACAGTAAAAGAACTAAATAAAGTTATTATAATATAACAATATAAATACGAAAAAATTGATTAATTTCTCACAAAAGAGAATCAATAATTTCTTTTACAATTAGTGTTATTTGACAAATCAAGAAATACTAAGTTTTGAACGTGATATATGCAAGCACATGAATTTCGAGAGATTTCCATACGATAATTTGGGACATACTCGACAAAACGACAAACAATTCATACAAACTAATGAGGTCAAAATGAATATACTACACAAAGCTCAAAAAAGGTAGCCACGGAAAACATAACCAGTAACCATTTTATTATCACTATTACGTAGAGAAACAAAGTCTCATCCTAGTTGCATTCATGGATGCATGAAATTGTACAGAAATATATAGAAGAATAATTATTAAACGCTTTTTTCTAACAATGAAACTATCGAGTTCTCGTCATTCGTTACATTCATTAAGAAAAAGAGCTATTAATAATTTATAACGAGATTTCCAAGCTATACTGTAAAAATGTATGACCAAGCTAACAATTAATACAGGATACATAAATGCATAGATATTAGAAAAATTAATATTATTTCTTGTAAGTAATATAAACGATTAATAAGATTTATTTAATAACAAATTTCATTTTCGTTATGCATTTGTAATATTAATTGTTACGAATTATATCTTTATTATAATTAAAGCATTCATTAGTTTTTGCTAATACTCTTCAATAAATCATCTAAAAGATAATGCATAAAAAATAATAAATACATGAAAGAATACGTTTAACTAAAAAGTATTTTTTAACATCAAATTATACAATTATTCCGATATAATTAAGCTTAAAATACGGCTTTTTCTAAAGAAGTAATTGATTGCAATGTATAATAAGGGATAATAAGGAACCCTTTCTCCAAAACATCCAAATCTTTTAAAAGCAGTTTGAATAGAATAGAGTTACTATTAGAGGAGAGTTAATTGAAAATAAATTATTACAGAAAATGATGATGGAAATATAATTTACTGTACAATAATTATTTAGCAAGAAATTTCTTTATATATATATGTAACATAGTACATACATGTACACTCAAATAATTATTTAGAAACAAAATAGTTAGAACGCTTTATGATCTGACATTCTGAATGAAAGTAATATAAATTAAGATTTTAACAAACTGGTAGATGTAATAATAATCACACGTTTCCTACAATATATTAGTATTTAACTATATGTGTGACAATGATAAAATATCGATAAAAATGTTCGCATCGGCAAGATATATTGTGAACTTTATAATATTAAAACCGCAAGCTTTTTCAGAGGTCACTTTGTTTGATATCCTTTGAATACTTTTTATTTATAAGCCGATTTCTCATATTTAAGCATACCTTTACAAACCTTTTAAAATTCGTTCTTATAATATCATTAATTTATATATCATTACGAATTTCGTACGATATCATGAAAACGCAAATAAGAAAAAATAAAAAACGTTTGTGAATTATAAGAAACATTGATCAAAAACATTGAAGGATTGCCCCGTGAAGAGATTATTAAAGGTAAAAGAGATATAAAATAGATATAGTAAAAGCTTTTACTAATTAAATGAATGCATTTGTAAAAGAAACAAGATAAAATGTTAACAAGCGGAGAAAGAATATCATTAACTCGACTAATTATGATATAATCACAGAAATATACCAATTAACGAATTTATTCAATTTTACGTAACCTTTTGCTCCTGCTTCTAGGGAAACGAACTTCGAAAATTCATCTTTCTTAATCCAGTTCTCTTGTTAAGAAACCATGTTAAAATCATCTTCCAATCAATTTCTACAACTTACTTTCTTTAATATCTCCGATAACTCTTCCCTCTTTTTTCGTTAGGATTATTGAACCAAAATGATAAATGGAAAGGACGTGAGAAAAATGATTCTTTTATATGTTTGTAATGATTTAACTGAATGACAAAAAATTCAAGTTATTTTTCAAAGCAGAATTCTTCCGATCAGACACTGGAATATCCAACAACCAGTTGAAAAGATCCAAACGGGAATTTTATTCCCCGTTATAAAGCATTGTACGAGCTATATCTATATACATATATTCCCAAAGGAGAGGAGCTCCTGGAATCAAGATTTTTTTTTATTCGACGAAGGAAAGACAATATCTCTGATTTTTATATTACGACCAAAGTTTCACTTCGATTTTCAATATCAGACAAACTCGTACTCGATACGAAGAATGATTACAAATTATGCTAGAATATAAACGTTTCAGAATGTATTCCTCTTTTGAAAATTAATAAAATAATAATATTTAACGAGATAAAAAATGTTTAAACGATATCAATGATTTTGATGAAATCGATTAGTCAATGGACTTGACGTCCACGAACATCAGATATATATCGATAAGTTTGTAGAATGTGAGAGATGAAGGAGAGTATCGCTGAGACATTGTAGAAAGCGATGAGGATCCTAATTAGATTATTAACTAATAGAAAATATTAGGATGCGAATAAGCGGGCAACGGAGAAACTGGCAATAAAGCAACTCACATACACAAGCGATCGGCCTTAAACTCTATTAAGGTTGTTCTCTTCCTTTGCGTTAGCAAAAGTTTACCCCACAAATTCACTTGCTCGTATTTTCTGTCCCATTTTAGTGATTAAAAGTTTATTTAAAAAAAATAAAGATAACACATGTCGATAACATGAAAATTCTACTTGAAGACCATAAATATTCATAATGTAAATCCTTGAAAATGTCATAAGAAAGGTACCTCAGTTATAATATAATGAATTATTTTAAGCAAACGTGAACAAAAGTGTGTGTAATACACGTAATATCAATCGAATATTAAAAGAACGCCAATTTCTATCGACAAAAATAACACGTGTTTCTCTAACGGAATACGGATTGACTTCATAACAACTGTTTTGTAAAAATTGACAATCATACATTGTCTGATGTCTCAGCTTACAATCAGTCCTTGATTCACGCGCGCAATAGCGTGAAGAGTACAACGTAAATACCTTTATGTATATACCTTTGCAAGCATACACACCGATACGATGAATCGAGAGAAGAGAAAGGATTATTCTTTTAATGCAATTTTAGTTTTTTTTGTCGCACCTATCACTGAAATCATGCACGTCTCGGTATTGAATGACAGCCGTAAATAAAACGTTAAATTTTGTACAAGATCTTCCGAAAATCCTGAGACAGTAAAATATTTCAGAAACCAAATATTTTTTTTTTAAATAGTTTCAAACTGAATTTATATTTTTCTAACGAAAGTTGTACTATTTTTTAAGTATAATCGTTTGATTTTGATTGGAGAGATTAAAGTCATCCCAAAATCAATATAATTTTCTTGAACGGAATGCCATTATTTTTGTACGCATGTACAATTGTATTTTTGACGTTAAAAATTTATAAAACACTGATTGATGATAATTTTATAATGAAAATTACTTGAGTTATGAATTTTCAAAGGTGTAGATGTTCAACAGTTTTTCTATACGTTGGGACAATGCCAAGACGTCAATTGGAAAATTCAACAAACTAAATATCCTTTGAAGATATACACATACAAAGAGTGTAAAGTTTGACCACACAACTTCCACGTGATAAACTTTGCAATTAGATAAAGCTAATTTTGTTGATAGTACATCTCTAAAAGCTCAAAAATAATTAATAAATTAATAAGAAATATAATTCGTTAAATTTTTTGTTCCTAATGAATCCAAGTTAAAAGCTATCTTTTATTAAGTTTCTTACGATGAATTTCAAACAACGCATTTCCAACGACATCCGTATAAAAGGCGTTTTATCTCGTGACAGATATATAAATATCTTTAAAAAGATAATACTATTTTATAGAATACCTAACTGAGTTAAGCATGATCCGCACGCAAACCATTTGATGCTCAGCCGTTCGTAAATAATTCGATTTTCCTTAACACGTTTTCTCCTATCCATCTTCTCATTATTTTTGAAGTCTCCTAGTCTTACTTATATACTTTAGTTAGAAAATAAAATTGAAAAAGAAATAAAAACAGAAAGTTTCAATAGAAAAATATCCTAGTCTTATATAAACCATTTATATATACAACAGTTATTATATAATATGTTCACCATAAATAAACATTCATTATACATTCATTTATACAGTAATCCTTTTACTTACGCGAATAAAAAATTGGTAGGACGAAAACAACGCGTAAATAAAATCATGAAAAGCCATTTAAAATAAGGATTCTTTACACATTCTCAAATATTTATTTAGCTTTTATTGGGATATAATAAGTTTAGAGGATTACGAAATAAAGTACACTGAGAAATCCCTGGATTTATTTTCACATAACTCATCGTGGTGATATATGAGTTCTAGTAGTTTAAAAAAAAGCGCGTTAAAATAAATCCACGTAAATGAATCGATTACTGTACGTATTACGAATAGATTATATATAAAAGGACAATCAAATTTGACGGAATTGCAAGCAACAACGAAAAACAATGATAAGTTAAATTGTACTCACATGTTGCATCGGATATGCGGTGCTACCGACGAGAAAGTCCCATGCCCACGCGAAAATACGCGCGCAAATGTGCATTGACGTCACTGCCACCTTCGATGATTTCCTTGTCTTTTTCTTTATCGTCGATACAATCGTAATAGAATACTCAATACTTGAGATAAATAATGGCGCCGAATTGTCGTTCGATTTCCCGCTCGAATCGAAATTCTGGTTTTGGAATACGTTCTTTTTTTTCTCCTTATTTTCTTTTCATCTTCGTATATCGTCGCACGAAAATATTATACTTTTTCACTTCTCAACAATAAAACTTCTTTAAACAATTTCCACTTGTTTTTCAAAATAAATTTCCATCGAATTATTGACGCGCATACACACAAGATTCTTAATAAATGTATTTATCTTTATCTTTTGAGCGTCTTTAGCAATAAAATGAAAGCATCGATTTCAGATCAAAGGACCACCGAAGTTGATATCTTCTTATCTTGTACCACCCTGTACAAGATATAATTCGATTCTTTGATAACCTTGAAAAAACTAATTCGAAAGAAAATCTTTGCGGATTCGCCCATTCCGTTACCGCAATTCAGTTATAACTTTCCAAGAGAAAATGGATTGGTCGATCGATCCTTAACTCGATTGGCTAGTACAGATAAATAGGAGGCATTGACTGAAATCGCGAGCGCGAAATTAACAATCTATTTGATGGTGATAATGTTCACAATCAGAAAAAAAGATTGTTTATCGATTGATCGGTAAAGTCGAAAAATTGCACAAATATTTACATTTTTGTTTGCCTTCCTCTTCTTTTTCTTGTATTTTTCTCTTTATTTTTATCCGTTCTTCTCGAGTCTTTTTTAATCCGGGTTAATTCGTGAAGGTTAATCAAACGTACAAATCACTTTGGATCATTCGTTGGAAGTTCGGGGAAAAAGTCAAGTTTCGAAGAACAGAGCTCGATTAAAAAGAATTTTATTTGTCCTATTTACGATTAAAAATAAGACGGATGTTGATGAACCAACTTGTTGATCCATCCTTACCACTATAATCAAAAATAATTTCTCACCAAGGAAAAATAATTCTTTCTTTAAAATTCACTAATATATATAAATATATATATATACGATTTTCGTAAATAGTTGATTTTAAATAAATTAGAATACATTTCTCCATTTGTTTATCATGATAACATTGTCAACTTTGATAATAAAAATAAAAAATGCGATTTGTTTCTTCCTTAAAAATTAAATTAACACGGATTTAATATACAGAGTTAAAAAAGAATTTACACTTTAACAATTTTTAAAAAAGTGAAGCAAACGAATAATCGCGAAATACGCGAAAAATATAATTATCCTATCGAAAGGTTTGTGCAACACTGAAGGGTAGAAAACCGCGTGTTTCTAGCTGCTCCCTGAGAAGCGTGAAAAGAATGATGGTGGGGGAAATTGCGTGTACTGTATGCGCGGAAATGCTATATGCACACAGGCAGTTATTTTTTACAATCCTTTATGCTTATATATATAATTAGCTTCTAATATTATCTCATTTTCATATTTAAATAATAAGTTACTCAGAACAATAAACATTTATTTTTAAGTTATAAATTTATGTATGATACAATGTTTGTTTGCATACTAACTCGAATATATAATTATATTTTATATATAATACATTTAACAAACAATTAAATTTATAATTCAAAATTGGTAATATAGAATTCTTATTGTCTGTAACATCTTTATAATTACAAATGTGTGTACTCATAACAATAGAAATATGAAATGACTATGGTAATTGATCAAACAATTTTTTTCGAATAAATGTTGCAAATTTGAAATAAGTCATTAACATTTTGAATTATAATAAAGTAGTGAAAGTTAAGTATATGTTAATGTTGTATAATATGTACATATTTGATTTATGTTTTTGTAATTCACATTTCTGTTCATTATGATGGTAATAATTTATACAAAATTTACAAAAATACACTTTATTGAATTGTATCAATGCTAGTATCGCCCCTAGTGGCAAACAAAATATTTACTTTCTTTTTCTTTGGTTTCCGTTACTATAATTTCATGAACACATAACTGGAAACACGTGTTTTATTTTACTATTGAAACAATAGTTAATTCTTGAAATATAGTGTTATATTCATTATTTAAATATTTGTATTTATTTATTGAATTAAAACTACTTAGTGTGTGCAATTTGATACTACAGGTAATATAAATACTAAATATATTTTATAAGGTTAGAATCATTCTCAGTATATCTTTTATAATATTTTTATTTAAATCGAATTAATTTTATTTATTTAATTTTTCTAAGTGCTACACTCAAATATGAAACGAAAGGAACAAGAAACTTTTACGGAAATGAAGTCAAAGAAAATAAATAAGACTTTAACCAATTTGAATGATGATACAGTTGCAGAAAAAGTAAGTGTAAAAGCTATTCAAACTAAGAAACAGGATAAAACAAATAATATTAAAAAAGAGAAGAAAGTAAACTTTGAAAAACCACTTTTAAAAGATTCGCCAAAAGTACGTAAAAACAATTTAAAAAATATAAATAATTTGAAGAATTTAAGAAATAAACAGAAAATTACTAAAGATGATATAGCAACGCAAAAGGAAAATTGGAAGGATTATAAACAAAAGAAAAAAGATTTAAGAGAAAAAAGAAAAGAAAGAAAATTAACTGATGTATATGAAATTTCTATTCGAGCTAAGAAAATAAGTGAAAAATTACGTAGAACTGATTGTTCATTAGTAGAAAAGAAAAAATTGAGTAAAGAACTGCACGAATTATTAAAATCCCATTATAACAAAATAGTATTTACTCATGATACATCACGTATAATTCAATTGATAATCAAGAATTGTGAACCTGATATACGAAATGCTATATTTGATGAGTTAAAGCCATCCCTTGTAGCTATGACTCAATCAAAATATGCTAAGAATTGCGTTAAGGTTTTATTAGAAAATGGATCTGCAGTATTAAGAAAGAATATTATCTCAGAATGGTATGGAAATGTAATTAATTTAATGAGTCATATTGTTTCTGCTCCTCTTATCGAACTTGCATATTCTACTTGGACTACGCATGAAGATAAAATAAATTTGAAACAAGAATTTTATGGTGATCTATATAAGAAATGTAAAGATAAAAATGTAAAGGTTCTTACGGATGCTTTTAAAAATGCAGATGATATGAAATCTGCAATATTATCTGCTGTAAAAACGAATATAACTAGAATTTTAAATAAGAAATTTATTAATTCTGTGCTACTTCAAACTGTGATTTGGGAATATTTGACTAATTGTTCAAATACAGATAGAAGTGAAATGATAATAATGTTAAGAAATGAAATAGTAGAATTATGTAGAACAAAAATTGGTACTAAGGTTGCTATGCTTTGCATATGGCATGGAACTAACAAAGACAGAAAAATAATTATGAAAGCTCTCAAAGAAAATGTTAAAAATATTGCCATGTCTGAACACGGGTATATGGTATTACTGGCACTCATTGATTCTGTCGATGATACTGTTTTAATGAAAAAGATAATACTCTCTGAAATTCAACAAAATTTAACAGAAATAGCATTAAATGAATACGGGAAACATGTTATTTTATATCTTGTAGCAAGAAGAGATCCTCATTATTTTCCACCAAGTATAGTAGAGTGCTTAAGTCAAGGAGATAATAATGAATCTAGCAAAAAATCAGCTAATATTAGAGCGAAAGAACTTCATGAAGCTGTTATAGACATATACTTAGAATCAATTGCTTCGGAAACAGCAAATTGGCTTTCAAAAGGACCTGTTCTAATGGTTACTCTTGCGATATTAAAATCAGGTTCTGGAGAAAAATTAAATTGTGCTTTTAAAGCTATCGCTTCTTTTCTTACCAGTACAGAATCTGAACAAGATCTTATAGAGCATCCAGGTATACATATGATATTAAAGAAACTTATTCAGAATGATAAAAACTTAGAAACCAAAGGAGAAACTACTTTTGGAGCAACATTAATTGACTGTTTAACAATGAATATTCTGGAACAATGGATAAAATTTAATAGAGGTTGCTTTTTATTAATTTTATTAATAGAAAATGAAACTGAAACAGTTATTAGTAATTTACTATTACAATTGCAAGCAATATTGCAAAGCATCGAAAAAGAACAAACTGCAGGAGCGTCAATTTTACTTAAAAAGTTGAAAGAGAAAAACTGAATTTGAAATAATTGTTATATGTATATATAATGGATTTAACCAAATAAAGGTTTTAGAAAAATAGGTTTTATACTGATAATGTAATGTTTTCAATTTTTTTACATAATTAATTATTTCATGTAAATTTTGAGTGTATACATTAATTAATTAATGTCATTTGATATTAAAAAAACTGACCTACATTCTGATTTTATTATTATAAATTAAAACACTATTATGATCACATAAAATGCATTTGAAATATAATAAACGATATGTTATTAAATGATTTATGAAATTTAAAAGGAAAAGCTTTTAGAAATTTAGTTCCAAATGGTCACAATGTGATTATTAATTAATTGCCTTACCTTTGGTAACAGAAAACACATTGAATATTTGGGAAGTTTTTACAGAATAATATTATGCTATAACGTTCGTTATATTTTGCCAATTACTGTTTTTCTGTTGATAATAGTAATGACATTAATGATTGAAATTATGCAATACACTCACTCGATGAACAACTAAAAACAGCAAAACTAAGTTTTCATTAACTATTTGTTCATAAATATTAGAAAATATGCAATATTTTCAATATTACAAAAATTCAACACTTAAAAAATAAAACTGATTTCTATTATAAATATAATATACCTATTTTATAAGATATACTATATTTCAGTAATATGCCATAAAGTAATTTAATTTAATAGTCTAAATAATTGATGTTTTGATGTTAGTACATCCTAATTATAAGATTTGTTATAGTTGATAAACTGCATACTTTGAATACATAAACTTCCATTCATATAGAAGAATCATCATTTAATTTTGTAAAGATGGGATTATATGTCCAGTAACACCTTTATTCCTGAACCCAACACTGAAATGTAAGAATTTGCAAATATTAATATTTATATATTTTGAACTACGAAATAAATATGAAATAAAACAAAATATATTAATAACAATAACTATATATAACACATATGCAACTTGTCTATGTTACCATTATTCAGAAATGTGTGGTACTGGAAATATAAGTTTACTGATATATATTTTGTTTCTAGAATAATACAGAAATCAAACAACATAGTGTTTACATTTTCAGCATTTCTTTAATATCTATAACTCTTGTTCGAATTTCGGGCTGATTATCTTTTGTTAAATCTGGCATTAATTCTTTGACAACTAATTTAATTTTGTCAAGATTTTCAATATTATTTGTCTCATTTAATTTTTTTGAAAGCGATATAACTATATTTAATCCTTCCTTTTTTATTCTGGTATATTTCGGAGTACCTAAAGTAATAAAAAGAAAAAAGATATATATAAAGGAATCTAGCAGTCTAAAACTATTTACTAAAGTTATTCCAATTCGCTTACTTATACAATGTGATAATATATTGCAAAGCATATCACATAATGAATTTAATGTTTCTTTATCTTTTGTCGACATATTTGCATTATCTATTGTAAAAAGAACAAGTTTATCCACAAAATGATTTAATGATGTCAATATAGCAATTTGTACAAATATTGTTGTGTTAGGTAGTACTTGCTGACAGTGGTGTACAAATTCTATACAAAATTCATCTGAAAAATATAATTGTACAAATAATATATCTACGTACTTGAACAATATAGATATAATTAAAATTTTTTAACTAAATACAAAATTATTTTACCCTGTGTCTTTTTAGAAGATGGCCATGCTTTCCCAAGCACTTCATATACTACTTTTTGTAACTTAATATTATCTTCTTTCCTTTTAGAACTTTCAGCGATGGAATCATCACCATCATCATCAGTGTTTTTATTTGATAACTATGGGTTTTAAATAATGTTTTAGACTTAATAATTACATTAAATAACTTATTATCTGTTAATACTTACCTTTGTTAAAATTTCTTGAGCAATATTATAAACTTCTGTAAATTTATCGACATCCAACTCATGTAATACCGTACAAAAACCTTGTAGAGCATGTTGACGATATTCTACTGCTTCTTTTTTACTTTCTCTATATAATGTTTCTATTATGATTTCTTTCAATTTTTCATCTTCATTTAAAGTTTCTCTAAATTTAAAATTAAAAATAAAAAATAATATTAATGACAATATAATGATATAAGAATCATATATATAATGTCTTGTAATAACAATAGTATATGCGATCTTACTTGCTATTACTTGCTAACGTAGCAAGAGCACTTAGAAGTTTCTCTTTACCATTCCACGTTCGTCCCCGTAATCCATCTGTCAATACTTTCAATAAAGTATTTCTTGCATCTACATCAACACCACTACCTAACTTTGCTGCCACTGTATTAATTGCATTTGCTGCTTGTACTTTAGTATTCCATGACGCTGATTCTAAAGCTCCACTGAGGGTAGTAGTTATTGCATTTAAATTTTGCCTAATTCCTGTTTCTGTTCCTGGTGTTATATCATTCCATAATTCAGTCCACAATGCAACTGTATTTTCATTTACTACAAAATAAATTATTTAAAATAAAGCAATATATATACACATAAATGGTTAAATATATTCAATATGATTGTATTATTTTATATATTCAAACCTTGAGTTTTCTCAGCATGCATTGCAAAAAATATAAGAGGTATAATAATATTGAAATAATTTCTTAGTAACTCTTGATTATGATTATTTATAGATTGCAAAGCTTGCCCGATTCCTGATCTCATGGTATCATCTAAAAAATAATTCCTACTTGTTAAAACATGTTTAATTTTATTCAGTTTTTATTCTAAAAATTATTCTTGTCTGTTCTTTCATACCTTCATTTTCCATGTAGCAAGTATTTAAGGTGTTAAATAATTTTTGAAGACTAGATTTTTTTGCTGATCCAACAACATGACCAATAGCAACAGCATTATTTCTTCTTACTGCTGCATTACGATCAGATAAACCATGTATCAAAACAGATAAAAGCTTACCTATGGAACATATATAATTATAATTATATATATTCAATATACAAATTAAAAATAGTAATTATTATATTGTATTTATATTAACCAGCATATGGTGTCATCTCTTGTTTCAAAGAAGTGCTAAGAAGAATCAAAAAATGTGAACAAGCAATCTTTGTTCCAAAACCAACACTGCATTTTATTAATTCTATTACTTTTGGCATCAAGTCTTTCAAAATAGGTGCATCAATATATTGTATACACTGTAAAAAATAAACTAATTATTATAACTATATCTTAATTATAAAAGGCAAGTATTAATTATGGAAAAAATTTACTTTAGATATTGTTTCCGTTCCATGATGACCCTTCGCAACAGAAGTTCTTAATGCATCAATAGCATCTTGTGCTTCGGATGTCGTACCATATGCATTACTTAAATATGACAAATTAGGATTCTCTGATTCTCCAATTGCACTTAAAAGAGCAGGTATTAAGTTGACTAGAGCAGGTTTAAGTAAATTTCCAGCTGATGTTACAAGCTGAGATACTGTTTGTAGTGATACTGCTCTTACAGTATCTACTGTATGGAGTATACCAATATCAAGTAATGGTGGTAAAATGGCTTGTAATAAATTTTCACCTGCTTTACCATATGAAGACTCACAATGTCGTATACAAACCTATTAAAACAATAAAATAATTCATATATTATATATGAAAATGTACTTTACTAAAACTATTTGTTACTTACTTTGCTAAGTACTTTAGTCGTGTTTGTAGCAGCCAGCCTTGTACCTTCATGAATATCATCCATTACGCGAAATAATTTCATCCACAATTCAGGAGCATACAATTCTAAATTTATATTAACATTTGCTCTTAACAAATCAGATAAAGCATTGCAACAACTTATACGCACTCGCCATTCATTATTCGTCAAATTATTTCTGATATCCTCTAATATTTCTTTATGATATTGTTCAAGCTAAAAAGTGACATAAAAATACACATGTCACGCAAACGTTTGTAAACAAGACGAAAAATAAAAAAAAATTTTTACTCACAGCTTTAATTGTAGAAGGAACAATTTCACGCCATATACTACTCATACTTTGTTGAAGTTTTGGAGTAGGATCAAACTGATATCTATATAATCTAGGTATGATACTCGGTAAATATTTATTTAATTCGTCGCTTGCTACACTAGCTATGGCTGCAAATCCAAATGCAGCACCTTTCTTAGATGTCCAAACTGCATTATGATTAGCTAATCTCATAAAATAATAAACCAATTCTGGATTTTGTAACTCGGTTGCAAGAGAACAAATTTCTCTATATGTTGATATATTACCACTAAAAAAATAAGTGATTATTATTCATTGAAATTGTAAAAATATGTTATTCAAAAAATATTGATTAGGCACAATTTGTCATTAATAAACTTATCTTACCCACTAGGACTTTTTCCTAACTGGCCCTCTTCAAACAATTTTGTATCACTTGTAACTTGTTGTACAGTTCTGCGACCTTGCATAAACTGATCTAATATAGATGATACTAAAGAATTACGTTCTTCTTGTGTACTATTAGCATGTACTAGACTAAGTCCTTTTGCTGCTAAATCCTGTATTATATCTATTCATAAACAAAAGTATATTATATTATCTAAGTTTTCAACATATACTATTTGTTCAATTTTTGATAAATATTGCATATTTACCACTGTCCTCAGAAAGAAATTCTATAAATGCATGATGAATTGCTGATAATTTTTGTTTAATACAATCTCTCTGAACGTTATGTTTTAATAGTGCTAACAACCATATGCATGTTGCCTAGAGAAAAATTATAGTTCAACATTGCTAATCTCAAATAGAAATGAATAAAATACTATATCAAAATCATACTTTATACCTGTCTAGAATTAGGGTGTGGTATCTTGTACAACTTTAATAATTCATCTAGTACATATATCAAAAGTTCAATACTCTTATTGTTGAATGAAATTTTATATTCACTAGGAAGAGTGGTCCATGCATCTCTTCCTTCTGGAGATGCTTGTCCTTGAACGCAACATACCAAAGCTTCGCCCATAATTAAATGAATTTCAATATCCTTGGTCTATGAGTGAAAATATTATTATATAATATAAATAACATATTTAAAAGGAATATTATAAATAGAAAACATACTCACTTCTTTTGCCATTGTAATTATTTTATTTATTATATATGTAGTGTGTGGAAAATCCTCTGCAACACATATGTATCCTAAAGAGATTACTGCTTTTTCCTTCACCTGAAAGAGAATTATTTTTGAAATATAAAAAACAATAAATATCCATATTTTCCTAAAATAATAAAACAAACCTTAGTCTTTATTTTTACATCAGTTACTATAGAAAAGAGTGTTTCTGTAATTGCTTTTTTATTTAAGTCATCATTTCCTTCTGCAGGTAATGGTAAAGGAAATGTTTTTCCTACAATACCAATAGCCTCAACCGCAGCATCCATTAGTAATGTTGTACTTTCATGAAGAAATGTACCTAAATATATAAATATATAATTTATTAATATATGATAAAAAAAAATGGTAACAATTTATTTGCCATATATACAAACGTACATATAATTTTAACAACATAAATATACATCTCCCAGTTTAGTAATTCGTCTCTATTTTCGTTTCGTTTAATTATTAAATTCCTCTCCATCATAAAAGTTAAAGCCAATAATGAACCATGCTGTGATTCTACATGTTTTTTCTTTGTCATATCTATAATTTCCGAAATATGTTTTTCGAAATCGATAGAAGAAAAATTAGAAGTTATAACACCATAGACTTTAGCAACCAAATATCTCACATCCGGTTTTGTAGATATGAGTAAGGTACGAAGCCATGGTAATTCTTTTTCATAAATTTCTCTCATATAATTTGGAATACAACCAACAATTTCTAATAATGCTTGCAAAGAAGTTGAATCTGCAAAAAATATCAATGAAATAATTTTTCCAATTTCTTATGTATTTTTATATATATCAATTCTTTCAAATATTACTCTTTGAAATAGTACCTGCAGAAGCATGAGTGAGGAGTAAAATCATATCAAGATAATAATTTAATGCCCCTGGTTGAGTTTCGTACAAATTTTGTAAATAACGTCCAATCATTGGAGTATATTCGCATGGATGCTGCAATGGCTCATTATATTTCGGTATATTAGCACTTTTTGCGAGACAAACTCGTAGATAATTAATTATCTGTAAAAATACATACAAAGTAATAATAATAAAATTACTTTATATTATTATTCGAATATAAAAGAATGTACCTCTGAAAAAGTAGCAATATTAAATGGAAGTGTTTTACTTCCTATATTTATTTTTCCGCCGTTTGGCATAGACATTCTTATTTGCATTTTTGAATGTATATAAGCTACAAGGTCTGAAAAATCTGGTAGAACTATTTGTTTAATATCCTTTTTATCATGACTATCGCCATCAGTTTTATGTAAACCACTATATAAAGCTTTTACAGCTTCTGTGCTTATTTCATGTTTGTTATCACCGCATAACAAAAGTAGTAGGTATCGCGATGGAGCATCATCAGGAGGAAACACAGTCGCAGCATAATGCATAGCCACAAACCTATATATATAAATAACAATAAATTATTTATCTATTGATTATGTAATATCTATATCAATAGTCGTATATATACACACCTTACACTTGATTCTGGTGATTCTATATGAGCTGACAATAAAGCATTCATCAAAGTTATGTTACTTTTATCTTCTTTATTAAGAACAAATGCAGATGTTACAGATATTAAAGCATCTCGCACAGTTCTTCGTAAATCTCCGTCAGTCTTAAATTTGAAAAAGAAAATATTATGATGGATAAATGTTTAAAAATTTAAAAATATTTTTAAAATCTTGTACAAGAAGTATTAAATCAGTGCTTACCGATGTCAAGGTATCAAAAAGATTTTGTAACAAACTTAAATCTTTATTGATTAAAGAAGGTATTCTTTGGCCTAATTGTCCGATAACTGTATATGCCATAGGTTTATGAATTTCTTCACCTTCAGAGATTAATTTTATCATACCATTTAATATTACTCCTGCTACGCGAACTAATGGTGTAAGACTACACCTTGAGAAACAAATAAACATAATTATAGATATTCTATGTTTAAATAAATAAATTACATTTCCAAATTAAAAGAATAAACTTACTGTTGAACAAGATTAGATGTAAAACGCAGTGCTAATGATTTCAACTTAGAATTCGTATTTTTTCCATATAAAGAATCAAATACAACCTGTAATTTAATATAAATATCATATTATTATTATTATAAGATTTCAAATTGTATATTAAAAATACAACTACTTATAATATACCTGGATACATGAAGGTATAATAAAACCAGACTTAGTTAATCGACAAAGATAATGTAATACTTTTAGTCGAATACGAGTACTGGCAGGCAATCGTTTCATTTCAGGTTTAATTTCCTTTTGCGTTGCTAAACCATCAGTACCTAAGAATAATGTATAAAGTGGTGCAGCTATTTGCATCGATGACCAATCTAAAGAACTGAAACATACATATCCAAATACTGAAACAAACATAAAATGAAACATGATAATTATATTGGAAATTGTATAAATACCTCACAATTTTTTTCAATTCTAAATCTGCCATATTAGCAACACTAAATCTAGTGTCTGCAGCTGCAACAACCAAATGTATAAAAATATCTGAGTCAGGGAAAAATCCACTAGAAATGAATTTAACAATTCCCAATTTAGTTTGTTCCAGCTGTTCTGCTGTAGGTGGATGTTCACCTATAACTCTCTTGAATGCATATTCACTTAATCCAGGTGGAACAGGAAATTGAGGCCAATCAACAGTTCGATTCAATTGCTGATTATCACTTTGTCCTACCGATCTAATATTATACACAAGTTGTTTGTAATTAAAAAATGTATTATAATTAAATTAATCAAAGTACAGTAATCTTGCTTACCCATAAGGTAGCAATAGTACATCAAGCATAAAGTTGATTAATTGTTTTGATACATAAGGCTTATCTTGTAAGCCAAGTAAAGATACTCGCTTATCAGGATCAGCATGGATACTAATATGTCCCAAAGCTGGCATTATTATTAGCATTAAACTAAAAAAATTATACATATAAAATGAAACAATGTACATTATTTTATCTATCATATCAATTAGCAATTAAATATTTACAAACCTATCTTGATGAGATAAAGGCTTTCCATCAATAGCATTTAATACACTAGGGATTAATTCTGCTTGTTTTTTCATTTCCATACGGGGATATCCCAATTTTATATATATAATTGTAAAATTCTGAAAATAATATTGTACTCGTAATATTATATTACATTATTACTTTGTTATTAAAGTGCACATAAATAAAAGTAACATACAATTACAAATGAACTAGCAGCTGGATCCTGATACTGCAACAATAATGCTTTAACTGGTAACTGCACTTGAGGTCTAGTTTTTACCCTTCGGTTAATATGAATTAATAATTCCATCACTTTTTTTCTAACACCTTCCTGTGCACTGGACAACTTAAGCAATACTGGTGGTAGAAATTTACATACAGATGCTTGTAATTGTTCATCTGTATCTGCTGACCCCAGCCGAAGGAAAACTCTTTCAAGCAAAACTGTAATCGAACAATATTAATTAAATAATTAATTACAGAAAATATTTGCTTGATAAATACATAAATATTTTGTTAAGCTTTATGAAAACTTAGTTGACACAAATTGACATAATCCATTTGATAATTTATATGGTACAATTAATTGAATATGCATATACATATTTCAAATAAATTAAAAATTCACTTTTATTAAGAGCTTTAAAATAAAATAATTTGATATATAATGTATAACAAGTTAATTAATTACCATGTATAAAATCAATAATACACAAAAAAAAATATATTTAATTTAATTATATATTTATGACGATACAAAATAATGTAAATTATCTCAAATATTGAAAAATGAAAATAATAAATAAAACCCTATAGATTAACACTGTATTAAAAATTGATTTGTTTGACAGTCGAGTAAGCACGTGCTGGAATGAAGATGTAGCAGCTGACAAGGGTAAGGAGAGGGAGAGATGTGAATTGAGAAACTATTGAACTGAATTTTCACGAAAAATGATAGGTTTGAAGTTGTCGTTTTACAGGGCGGCATGACAATTGACTTTCTTTTTCACGTTAAAAAATACTTTAAAATACTAATTTCGCTTATTATAGTTGTCCAATTGAATAACTCAATGTATGACTTCCGAAATGATAAGGAACGAAATCAAATTAATTCCTTATACACCGAATAAAAACTTATTTTTTTCGGGACTACTCACTCAGCTCGTCCGTTGCTGCTGCCATTTTGAAATAGTGTATGAGAGAAAGCGAATGACATCGAGAAACGAGAAATGTCGCTGAATTTTGCAATTAATCACTTTATGTCGAATCACCTGCCAATGTACACTGATCGAACATATGCAAATTGAGTTATTTTATTCTATAACGTAAAATACGATAACGAATTTTAATCTTATTTCCGTTTATTCGTTTGATCAATTTGATGTACTGAAATCTTACGAAAATTTTCTATAAAATAAAAATATAAATGTAGGACGTCATTCCTAACAACGCAGTTATGTAGTCATCGTAGATATAGTTATATTATTTCTTTTTTTTTATTTTCTTCGTAAATTACTTATTTTTCTATTTAAATAACGCTTATTATTTAATAACGTTAAATATACTTCTAAATTGAGGTTAATCATCAATTTGGACTTTTATTTTTTATATCTTATTTTTTTTTCTTAACAATTATTAAAGATAATGTTAATAAAAAAATAATATATAAAAAAAAATAAAATCTCCTTTATACTTTGATTTCTTTTTTATATTTTTGTAATAATATATAAAATTTTAATCTTTTTAATTAAAAATATAAATTCGTACGTTTAAATTATATCAAAAAAGTAATATCGTAATTTATAATATATTTATAAGTATTATTACAATAATAAAATTGATAGAGGTATTACAAAATGACTTGGAATTCATTATTTCTGGCATAGGATCTAAGATAACTGGATCTATGTGTACATTAGGACAATCACTCTGAAAAGGAAATTAACATTTCACTAAAAGTGTTCAAACCTTCTTAAAAATAATATTTTAGATTTAAAATTTATGCTTAAATATATTCTTACCCAAATAACAGCAGTTATAACTTGCACAACAAGTTCCTTGAGAATTTTTGCTGCTTCGATACCACATAACACAGCAGTTAATGTATAGTAACAATCAGATATAGCTTTGAATTGGCTAGTAAAAAATGATGATATTCACACATGAAATAAAATATTATATATAAATACAAATTATTTTTTTATATACATACTCGCATAATTCATGAATTTCCATATTCTCTGTCCAATCTGTTGGTCCTACACAGTCCAAATATTCATCATGGAGTTCTTGATAACATTTCATATATTTTCTAAATACTATTTAATTTAAATTTATTCATTATTCTTATAATAATCAATATATTTTGTATTTATACTAATACATTTTTTAAATAACTTACCAGATTGATAATTTGCATATACACAAAGTTTACTGTTGAGTACTCTTAATCCTGCTATAAGTTGCATATATAAGTGATCTTCTGGCAAAGGTATACACGTTTGCATTACATTATCGATTGAATCAAGACTTTCAACTATTTTCCTTTAATAAAGATGAATAGATTATGTATTATTCTCTATTTACAAAAATTTCTAATTTCAGTAAGATCACATGTACCTACAAACCTACAAAGATGTTCAATGTCCTTGTATGTAGCAATTAATAATATACCTTCTGGATTAATAACTTGTAATTTAGCAAGATAAAATAATATCTGATCTTCGTCGCACTTAATTTTTTGATCTGATGCTAATGTGTAATAAATATATATTTAGGTTATCAAACAATACAATTCTATTAATGAATTAAATGTCATTTTACTTGTATGTGTAATTATTTTTGTTGTAAAAGAATAACTAGTTTCTTCTTCACATTCAGTAGTATTGCTTAATTCTGAATATTCAAATTCAGGATCTAGGTTATAATAATTATCCTCATATACTTCAGTTTGAGCATAATATTCTGCAGTGAACATTATAAAAATTAAATAAACAGCAAATAATATATGCAAATGTGCAATTTCCATGTAATATCTTTTGCTTAATTGTCCTCATTCAAATTCTCCTTCACAAAAGATTAAATTAAAAATTACCGCCACATTGTGATATTTCTTTGAAGTTGTCAAGCATCTACTTTGATATTTATTTAAATATCGATATTATGTGCCTTACAACACTATTATATATATATATATTTTGTGTATAAATTTATCTTATAATTAATATTATATGTACATTAAATACATTTGAATTTTTGCATGTTACGAGTACATTAATGTATATTAAATGTTTTATATATTTTTATGAGTAAATAAATATTTTTCTTTAGGTTTAATTGTATGTAAATATTAAAATGTGAATTAACACGATAATACAAATTTTAAATTTGGTCACGTAAATTTTCCGCGATATAACAACCAATGAAAAAAGCCGAATTTTTTGTATAAAGTCCTGTCGTCTGCTAGATCCGTATTTTTAAGATGAACCACGTTTCTATTTAATGACCTTCAAGATCTGTTTAGCAAAATAGAGGTCAAATTAAATCTTTTATATTTAGGAGTAAATAATTAATGATCAGGTGAATTGTATGTATTATCGTTAGCTATAAGTAATATAATTAACATTATTATGCTTGTTTATTTATGTTTTTTCTATACTTTTAAATGATGTTAATTTCATGATTGACCTTGTGCCAGTTTGGTTGTTTGTTTCGTTTGAATTGGCTTTTAGTGGTATTCTCAGCTGATATGAAAATCGTATCACTTAAATGAAATTATCTTATTAAGTCATAAAAATACTAATCCGAGTATATGTGTGAGTATATGTATTGCATTTAAAAATGGTACATATATGTTTATTAAGTATAGAAATTTAATCACTTGTTGCTGTTACTCTCCGTTATATTCTTGTGCAGCATAATAAGTAATTGTAACAATTAGATTTAAATTAATATTAAAAAGAAATAATATTTCGTATATCTTTTTCAATAATTTTTATGTTTTAAAAGCAAAGTAAATCGATTGATTCGTGTCCGGTACGGTAAGAATTAATTATTTTAAATAATATTTACTGTTATTCAAATTATTTCATAGTATTGTAGAATAAAACAGAAGCACACGTCATATTAAAATGAAGGTATAAAAATAAATTTCATAAAGAATAAAAATTATTCATTTATATATATATAATATATAGAATATTTAAATACCTTTTTTTATAATATATATTTTTTTATTTTAATAATCTAATTATTTGTTACCACATAAGCATTGTTATAACAAATATATAAATTATAATTTATTAATAATATTTATCAATATTATATTTATTAATTTATTATTACATAGTTTTTATGTTTCTTATCTTTATTTGTATAAGAAGTAAACATGTGAATAAAATGTTTACAGTTTATCAATTTTGTTTTGTATTCTTTTTGATGTTGTAAGTTTGGATTTTTTATTCGATTTACAGATATTCTGTATACGAATATATTAAATTATAGATGATTACTACAACATATTTGTTATAGGTAATACTATGTGTCATCTTCTACTGTTCTAAAGCATAGTAAAAACAACATTGCAGCTGGTTAATAAAGACTCATTTGTATACAGATTTTATATAAAGCTATAATTCTAAATTAAATAATCAAATTATTTTTAACAATGGATTCAATGCTTAAAATAAAGCAGTTTTTTGGAAAAGCAATACAGAGATTTAAGAACTTTTTACAACGTCTATATAAATGCAACTGTTTGAAGTTTCTTTGGTCTTGTGTAAGTTCTGATATATTTGAAATAATGTGTGTACATACAAATTTCATAAATATTTATAAAATCCTTTTATATTTGGCATAGAATTATTGTTACGATTTTAATAACAGCAATCTTTCTAAACATAATTGTTACTTTAAAAACTAACAAATCTTATGGCAGGAAGTATTTCTCCTCATCCATCCACTAGATCATAGAGTTGTAATCCAAGTACGTAGAGTAAGAATAGCTTCAAGCTTTATGTATGTTCATGCAGCAGAACTGTGTAATGTAATACCATGCGTTTTGCACGCTATGTAACTTCTTTGTGTCAATAACTTATATTAAGGCTCATGTTAGCCAAATGCTTGTCTATTTACTTCGTTTAACTTGTAAGTACTAATCCTCCAGATAAATATTTTATTTTTAAATACACTTTATGGAAGCACAGAATTTTGTATATATGTATATATACATATATAAAATATTTTTAATTGTGTTCCTGAATTTATTTTGTATTATACTTGTAAAAATACAAATTTACATTTGACGGAAGTAAATTTGTATAGCGGTCAATATTCGTGCGATGTTATAATGTAAAATAGTGTAATAATGTGTGCAAAAAAACATGAAAATCTGCTATTAATGAAGCTTCCTTACATCAAATAATCATTTACTTACTTAACAAATAACTTTAGTTATTTTAAATGAAATTTACTACTATTTTTAGGCAATAAGTAACAATATGGTTGAGCGTGGTCCGTCTACGGAGAACCAGGACTCTCAGCAAGTAAGAGTCTTGACTCTAAATAAAGGAGAACATCTTGATGGAATTTTATACAAACTTAAAAAAGGTATATATTTAATATAATTGTAAAATAATTTTATTATTTTTTATATTATAATTAAAACCAATCAATTTTTATTTAGGATGGAAAGTTGAATTTAAACTTGGAGCTTCTCTTCTTGGAAAGACGCTTGATGTTTTTACTAATCATCCATTATCAAATGATCAGAAATTTGAAAGGCACACATATTATCAATTACCTTGGATAAATGATTCTGCTAATTTACTTTTAACTTTACCTGGTTCCTTTCATTATTACGTTATGGATTCTGGGTAAGACGTTATTTATACGAATCATCATTTTGTAACTTTAATTTAATATATGAAACTGTTTATAGTTCTGAATCAAAAATAAAAGCCACTGCTTCTGGATATTTAATGGTGGATCCTGAATTAAAAGTAGGAGAACGCGGAGAATCATTACCGTTAGACTGTATTCAATGTCAAACTGTGTTAGCAAAAAGTTTAGGACCTTTTTCCACTTGGGAAAATAAATTACTGGTAACCCATAAGTCTGGATACAATGTTATACATTTTACTCCTATTCAGGTAATTAATATATTTTATTAAATTTTATTCGCTATACAATATCCATAAAAATATTTATTTGTAGGAACTAGGATTTTCTAAATCATCCTACAGTTTAAGTGACCAATTAAAATTGAATCCACTCTTTAATGATGGAGATAAAGCAATTACTTTCGACGATGTTGATGAATTTATAAATAAAATTCGTAATGAATGGAAAGTAAGTAATATTTATAATCCAAGAAAATATCTAGCACAGAACTATATTTTCATGTATCATTTTGACTAATTTACAATTCTATATTATAGATGTTGAGTATATGTGATATTGTTTTAAACCATACAGCAAATGAAAGTCCTTTCTTAGTCTCTCACCCAGAATGCACATACAACTGTTTGAATAGTCCTCATTTACGTCCTGCATACATTTTAGACGCTGCTTTATTTGAATTAACAATTCAGGTTGCTTCTGGAGAGTGGGAATTTAAAGGTATCCCTAGCGTAGTTGAAACTGAAGACCATTTAAATGTAAGTTGCATATATTCATTAATATTAAAATTGTTAATAATTAATGATAAAATAACTTTAACAAATTTGACTAAATCTAAAGGAGAAACTTTATTTATTTCTTTAATTTTCAGTCTATTCGTCATGCTCTGCATACATATTTCTTACCACTTGTAAAAATTCATGAATTGTATATATTGGATATTAATGAGACAATAGCAGAATTTTTAAATTTAGCACGAACTCAAATCCCTCAAGATGTTAATGAATTACCAACAAAAGACATTTCAATAATAAGAGATCCCAAATATCGTAGATTAAAAGCAACTATAGACATGCCACTTGCTCTTCAAAAATATAATACATATAGGTAATAATTTTATTTTTTAATGTATCCTTATTAATATTTAAACTAATATCATTTAATTCAAGAAACAAATTTGTTATTTTATATTGCATAGGGCTGATTGTTTTGATGAGGAAACTCGTCTGAAACGTTGTGCAGAAGATCTTAGAAAAAAATTACAAGAACTTAATGATATAATTATAAATGAAGTTCAAAATCATTTGAATGCGGCTGTTGAAAATACAATTTCAGGCATACGATATTTTAGAGTGCAAGCAGATGGACCCAGACTTAAGGAAATCAGTGAAAGAAATCCGCTTGTACCTCGGTAAAAAAGAACTATAATAAAATAAATATAAATGAAATGAAACATTGTGTCATAAGTTTTCATCAATTTTATTTTGTAGATATTTTACTGATTATGGAGCTCCTAAATCATTAGTTGAGAGAGAAGCAACAATGTTTTCAGAAGCTGGTTGTTATCTGATGGTTCATAATGGATGGGTCATGAATGGTGATCCTTTAAAAAATTTTGCTGATCCTGATTCTAATGTTTATATTCGAAGAGAACTTATTGCATGGGGTGATAGTGTGAAATTAAGGTAATAGAGTACATTACGTTATTAATGATTTTGTTTGTTAATATTTGTTTAAATCTCAACTATTATTTCAGATATGGTGAAAAACCAGAAGATTGTCCTTTTCTGTGGGATTATATGACAAAATATGTTGAGCAAACTGCCAAGATTTTTGATGGTATACGTCTTGATAATTGCCATTCTACACCTATTCCTGTTGCTGAGGTATATTAATATTTTTTTTACATATAATTTCTTAATAAAAAGCTGGATCGAATATACTGATTATAGAACATTACATTTTTTCGTAGTACATGTTAGACGCTGCTCGCCAGATTCGTCCTGATTTGTATGTAGTGGCGGAACTATTTACAAATTCTGATCAAAAAGATAACATTTTTGTTAATCGTCTTGGTATTACATCTTTAATTAGAGGTATGATAATATTAAATTATAAAACGAACTTTTAAATATATTTCTATCTTATACACATTTGCAATATACACATGTATATAATATATATAGAGGCAATGTCTGCATGGGACAGTCATGAGGAAGGACGATTAGTTTATCGATATGGAGGAGAACCCGTTGGGGCTTTCTTGCCATCACGTAAACGACCTTTAGTACCATCTATAGCTCATGCTCTCTTCTTGGATCAAACTCATGATAATCCCAGTCCAATAGAAAAACGTAGTGTTTTTGATTTACTTCCAAGTGCTGCACTTGTATCAATGGCATGTTGTGGTAGTGGAAGCAGTCGAGGATATGATGAATTAGTACCACATCATGTAAGTCTTTTATGTTTATTTAAACCATATTAGAAACAAGATTTAAATACGATTGAATAAATTGTAAAATTTTAGATTCATGTTGTTGATGAAACAAGACAATATGCATCATGGACAGATGATGATAATTTGGCAGATGGTATTAAATTTGTAAATTACGGAAACGGTATAATTGTAGCTAAAAAGGCATTGAACGAACTACATTATATTCTTGGCAAAGACAAATTTTACCAAGTGAGTACATTTACTAAGAATCTCATAATAACTTATGAAATCAGATTAAAATAGCAATTCATTTTTTTTACTAACTTATACTACGTTATAGGTATTTGTTGATCAAATGGATTCTGATGTAGTTGCAGTAACAAGACACTCACCCTCTACTCATGACAGTGTTGTTTTAGTTGCTTTTACAGCATTCAAACATCCTGATCCTAATGCTAATGATTTAAGAAGATATATAAAGCCATTAAGAGTGGAAGGTGTTGTAGAAGAAATCATTTTGGAAGCATCATTATCACACAATGGAACAAAGTAAGACTTTAAATTATATTATATTTAAATTATATATTATATATATTATATTATATTATTCTAGAAATGGTACATCTCCGTTTCTTTATCCACAAAACTTTGTAAAGGATGAAAACATCATAAATGGAATGTCTGAGTATGTTATTAATTTAAAAGAGCATATTCAAATTTGTGACTCAACTATGTTAGAGAAAGTTGATTCAGGAGATCCTAAAATAACACAGCTTAACTTTATTAATTTTATACCTGGTTCTGTCATCGCTATTCGGTAAAAAATTGTAAAATTTATTTTAATATTTATATACACATATATATTTATATTTTATAATTGTAATATTATTATAGGGTATCTCTTCATGCTAATATAAAACCTGCTTTAGCCAAACTTCAGAACACTATTTCTTTAATTACATCAAACAAAAGCTCAGAATTGCGAGTTATTGTATCTCGTATGGATCTTGTAGATTTGAATAAGGCTCTCTATAGATGTGATCAAGAAGAACGCGATGAAACTTCAAATAAGTTTGGAGTATATGATATACCTGGTTATGGACCTTTAGTATATGCAGGATTACAAGGTAATTTAATATAATAAATTACCATTTTTTATGTAAATTATAATAAATATATATTTATATTTATTTGCATTTTCATTAGGTGTTATGTCTGTGTTAGCAGACATTCGGCCAAATAATGATCTTGGCCATCCTTTATGTGCTAATTTAAGACAGGGAAATTGGTTAATAGGTAAGAATATTAACATATTTTAAACTGCCATAATACTGATATCAAACAAACATAATTTATATTTTACGTTATATTATATAGATTATATTTGGCAACGGCTTAAGGAAGATCATGGTACTAAAGTTCTTGGAGATTGGTTGGAGGAAGTAGTTGAACCATTCAAATTAATTCCACGTTATTTAGTACCAAGCTACTTTGATGTGATTGTTACTAATGTTTATATGACTTTGCTGGAACAATGCTATGCTTTAATGTCAAGGTATTAATGTTTGTGCCATTATATTAAATTAACATGTATTAAAATAATATTATTATTCAAAATAATTACTATTATAATTACAGTTTCGTGAAGAACGGTTCTACTTTTATTAAAATACTATCTTTAGTCTCAGTACAAATGGGAGGTGTAGTAAAATCAGCACAATTACCAGACTTATCTCCAAATTTAGATTCTCCTAAGCCAAAAGTTATACAATATAACGGAGAAACAGAACAAATATGTTTAACATTATCGGCAGGTCTACCACACTTTGTGGTAGGATACATGAGAAATTGGGGTAGAGATACATTTATTGCTTTAAGAGGTTTACTCCTTTTAACAGGTAGATACCAAGAAGCAAGATTCATAATTCTAGGATTTGCTGGTACTTTACGACATGGTTTGATACCAAATCTTTTAGATAAAGGAAAAAATGCAAGGTAAAATAAATAAATAATCATATATTTAAAAATATTAACTTAATTACTATATATGTAATGTTTTTATTGTTTATAAGGTATAATTGTCGCGATGCCTTGTGGTGGTGGTTGTATACTATTCAATGCTATATTCAAGAAGTTCCTAATGGTTTAAAGATCCTATCAGATAAAGTTTCAAGACTCTTTCCCAGTGATGATTCTCCTGCATTGCCTGCAGGACAAGTTGTATGTTTTTATTTTAATATATAGCTTTTATATATTTCTAAATAAACTATTAATACGATATGATCAGTCAAATATGATTTAAATACATGTATGAATATATTTTAGGACCAACCTTTATATGATGTTATACAAGAAGCACTCATGGTACATTTTCAAGGACTTTGCTTCAGAGAAAGAAATGCCGGAAAACAAATTGATGAACATATGACTGATAGAGGATTTAATAATCAAATTGGTGTACATCCAGAAACTGGTTTTGTTTTTGGAGGTAATGATGCTAATTGTGGAACATGGATGGATAAAATGGGATCGTCTGAAAAAGCTGGTAACAAAGGAAAACCTGCTACACCAAGGGATGGCTCCGCTATAGAAATAATTGGTCTTAGTAAAAGTATTTTGAGTTTTCTAGCTGAATTATATAAACAGAATCTGTTCCCTTATGGTAGTGTTCAAAGGAAAAATCGTGATGGTAAGAAAAAATCTGCAGTTTTAAAAACATAAGATGTTAAGCAGATATATATATTAAAATATAATAACTTATAATATTTTATTTATAATATATAATAGGAACTGTAATAACCTGGAGTTATAAGCAATGGGCAGATAAAATATCAGCAAATTTTGAAAAATATTTTTATATAAACGAAGTGTCCACAGAAGGTGAGTTAAAACCTGAATTAATTCACCGTCGTGGCATATTTAAAGATAGTCATGGGGCCACTCAAGAATGGGCCGATTATCAATTACGTCCTAATTTTCCAATTGCTATGATAGTTGTAAGTATTCTTTTATCTTAAATCAGACAAAAAAATGTGGTTTTTGTCATACATGTTATATTAGTTAATTCATTATCCTAAAGGCTCCAGAATTGTTTAATCCACATCATGCATGGACAGCATTGAAGAAAGCAGAAGATATTTTGTTAGGACCATTAGGAATGAAAACATTAGATCCTGCAGATTGGGCATATAATGGTTATTACGATAATTCAAATGATTCTAATGATACTAAACTTGCACATGGATGGAATTATCATCAAGGACCAGTAAGTTGACTGACATTATTAATTAAATCTTTTATATTATGTTATTAGTATTTGTAAGGAAGAAGAATCTATAAAATATTGCTTTTTAGGAATGGATTTGGCCAATGGGTTATTTTCTGAGAGCTCGTTTATATTTTGCCCCGTTAGTTGGGGACATAGATGAACTGCGTCGCACAATTGAATCAACTGAAATTATTATTTCACGACATTTTGTCGAGGCATCTACTAGTCATTGGCGTGGTCTTCCTGAACTTACTAATAAAGATGGAGAATATTGCAGAGATAGTTGTCGAACACAAGCATGGAGCGCTTCTTCTATACTAGAGGTCTTTTTATATATAATCATATTAGGTCTACCTGAAAGATCTGTCTGCTTTTGAATTAAAAGAAAATAATTCAATACATTTATTAATATTTACTGAATAATATAATTTCCAATTTAGAAAAGCACATATTTTCTTAAATATAATGATAAAAAGAGGCAACCAAAGAGGTTCAAACAAACACGTTCATACGTATTGAAACTTGAGATAACATTATCAGATAAAACTTTTTGGTAGACCTAATATATATTGATCGTATAAAAAAGAACTTATTTTTTTAAAAACATATTTTTGCAGGTTCTCCATGATTTAGATAAAATCAAACAAAAATTACAATCTGAAAATCAAGATTCAATAAATTGATACAATTTTGCGTGTGTTCACCACCGCCGACTACACTTAGAATGTTTAAACTTAGAAAAAAGAAGTAGTATTAGAAAAAAAACCGATCACGAAAAATTATGTACTTTTGAGAAGGTAATAGTAACACAATGCACGGAGACACACGCATATGATAAACAGCACGTTAATTTAACTAACACACTGCCGAGTAGCACTATAATAACTTTCCCTGCAGTTGATGAAATTTTTTCGTCAGAATCTAAAAACATAACAATAGAAGATGATACAGAAAATAATGACGAATCAAAAGTAAGAAAACAATATTATAATTCTGATTCTAAGAATGATTTGGAGACTATTGAAACTTCATTTGATGCAACAGAAATATCTAAATCTCGCAAAGTAGATGTTACTCATAAGACTGCAAAATTCATTCGAGAAAATGAAATACTTGCAAATTATTCTAAAAAATATTTCAATAAAAATAAGGAGACAATAGTAGATAAAACTGATATAAAACCTTCATCTCCAAGTGATCATGTTTACGAGGAAGTTGGAAGAATTAAAGAGTCTCAATACTGGCCTGAATTTGATATTTTAGATTATTATGAAAAATATAGTCCTACAACGGCAAAGACTTTAATAAATACTCTTCTTTTACCAAGACAAAGAATATGTAAACAATGTGCCAGTTTAAAATATAGTCCAGTATATAGTGATCGATACTTTTACAAGAAAAAATCCTTATATGCTAAAGAAGTTATTTTACATCATCTTAACGATATATATTATTTTAAATATTCTTCGGGTGAAACGAAACGTGATAAATTATTTTCTGAAGACAATAATAATATTCAAGACTGTATGCCGTTTTATAATTATTCTAAAACTACTAAATCAGGGATATTTTACTTATGTGGACCACCAAAAGAAATATTTGATCTTAAAACAACGTTGGATTCTGAGATTATTATAATATCCAGTACTGTTAATTTAGTCAATGATGTAGTGAATACACAACTATATCATCGTTATATAAATGATAGATATACACGAATATCCAAGAACGGATATATACCTATGACTTTTGAAGTTAATCATGACAATATTCTCAGCACCATAAAAAACATAGGCTATGATACAGATTTACAAAATTGGATGAATTACCGTAACAATTTTTTGCAATCATGTACTTCAAAACAAGATGAATTAGTATTGACTGAGCACCATCCAAATAGATCAAGCCTATTACTATTAGAACCGTTATTACTAATGCCAGATTTGGCAAATCCTAGGCAAAGGCAAAATAAAAATCGTATTTCACATACAGAAAATATAAAAATAATCAAAATAATTATTGCTTATACTTTATCATTTTTTATATTAGCTATGATTACGTTCTATATAGTATATTTCACGTAGATTTTAAATATTTCTTGCAATAATATAGGAAAAAAAGAAAAAAATATGTTTAACATTTTTATGAGTTAAATACAGATCTTTTATTTTATTGGATGTTGATTGTTATCTTTTTTTTAAATTTATTAATTTTAACTTAATTAATATTATTTATATGCTTCTTATACTATTGAAAGATGATAAAAATTTTATTATACGCTCGCTTCGATATTTAGTTATATGAGTATGTAATTATGCTCATATTATTCCTGTTCTATGCAGCATTGTAAGAAAATAAAATAAAATAAAATATGAATCATATTTTTAGTTAATTATATTACTTATTAAGTCTCCTTTATTTTTTTCTTAAATATCGATGTAAAGGAGTATTAAATTAAAAACTGTTTTACCCTACACTCTACATATATTTATTTTCGTTAAAAAGTAAATAATCATACATAATAGCGGGTAAATGCAAGCTTTTTATATTATACTTCTATATTATTACAAAACATAATTTTCATAGTAGCAAAATGTTATTTTTCTAGTTAATAGTCAATTACTAAATTGTGAATTACAATAATCCAATAAAAATTTGATTATATCTGTTATAATTGGTTAAAAAAAAATTGATTTGTTTATTTTTAATATTTATTTTAAATATCATCAAACAATCCCTTAGGTGCAGGCCCTACGCGGTTTGTATTTGATGAAAACGACCTTGCATTATCTGAATGTACATCATACAAATTATCGCTTTGATAACCACGATCAAAGTGACTGTTTGCACCATATGAATTTATTTCAGAAGTTGTACCAACATAGTAATCTGTTGGATCGAAATCGCGTAATAGACCAGCTCCTGCAGACTCCACAGATTCGTCTCTTTTTAAAGAACGTACTAAAACAAATGTTCTTAGACAATTTTTGTAGAAAATATTAAATGACGTAAATATTTTTTCCGTTATTACAATTATCATTTATAACATACAAGTTATAATTACCTGTATCCATATTCTGTCTAGATGTTCTATAACGAGAATTTCCAGTATTACTGAAACGTTCTTGGAATTCACGTCTCCTATACATAGAATCTTCTGCTCTTTGTCGTTTTCGTCTTTCTGTGAAAAAATATAAAATCTCTATTAAACTAATAAAACATTATCTAATTTATAACTAATTGTAAGTTATTCTTACAATTAGACAGAAATATACTCAGGGATCAAATATAAATTAATATTTAAAATTTACCTCGTATAATAAGTTCTCTTCCTTCTTCTACGAGATCTGTTGTAAATTCGTCTTCATCAAGAAACTGTTGAAATCCTAGCATCGAAAGTAATCTACTTCCTAAACTAAAATAGGTTGCCAAACAGAAAGCTAATATTGCCATTGGAAAATAGACATTAAATCCATCAGAAATAATGGATATTACATCCATATGACCCATTACCTATAAGTATGCAAAAAGATAATACATTTATTATTCTTATATATACTTGTTATTACAATTAGATCTATTTACCTGAGTATAATGTGTCTCCAAAATGTGCGTTTTTATAATATGAGAATCCATATGAATAAGTCCCAAAAAATTAAGACACATGGGTGGTGTCAAGCGACATAACATCATGCCACTGAATATCAAACTATACTCATTTGTTTGATGGTGTGGTGCCAGATAATATAAATTTAAGACACGAATTTTTAAAACAGTTGAATAAGCACAATAACAAAGATAACCAATGATGTATGTAGACAATGCCTAAGCAAATAACATTTTATATTATCATGCACTACCAATAAGAATTTCATTATAAAAAATAAATAAAATTATTTACCTCTATTGTTAAATAATCATAATTTTCTTCAGCTATTTTAACAAATTGTGCAAACAATGACAGAACAGGTGATTTATTAAAAAATGTTACTTCTGACCAAACAACAGCTGCAGATAAACAAGCAGCACAAATAGCAGCAGTCTTTTGAACATAACTTTTAATAATACATTTCCAATACCATTCTGTAATTATATTATATATATTTATTAATATATATATTATATATTTTTACAAATATATACAACCTTAAGCGTGTGAATGTTTTTATATTGAAGTATTAAAATGTTATATATGATAGTTACCTATAAATATACTAGATTTTAAATATATCAATTTATTAAATTTCATGTTTCTTACCAATAACTGGATTGTAAATTAGTCGAAAAGGGAATGATCGATGTACAGGAAATGTTGGTTTAAATCTTCTCTCATGACTGACTTGATTTTTTTCTACGTCTTCCAAATGAAAAATCTTATCCACTGTAATACCCCATAAAGTTTCTACACGTTGCAATGTCTGTAAAGCTTTAATAGTCTGAAAGAAATGATCAACGCCATTTATAAAAAAATAAATATTATATATATATATATATTATTATTATGTAATATTAACATAAATATAAAAAAGAAATAATATAAAACCTGTCTGTGTAATCGAATCAAGGATTTCTCTGAGGGAGTATCAGTTGGTGTATCATCTGGTAACTGCCTTCTATTCATTCTATCTTTTAGTTCAACAGGTATTTTTTGAAAAATTGTTTCCAGATTAGAATAATATGGGTGGCCTGACCCAATAGATATTGAAGCAGCTTGTAAAGACTGAAAAGATATTTATTTACTCTAACATCATTTTAATTTACGAAAGCATTTACTATACTTCATTATAAATATAAATAAAGATACCTCGAGTATGTCATCTACTGTTTCTTCTGCCTCACATTTGTCTAAACTTAATTTAGCTATTTTAAAATAACTATAATGTAGAGTATAACCAGGTTTACTAGCATTCCATAATCCACGTGGTACTTCTACAAGTGCATATCCAAGAAGTAATACTAATAGAAATAAACCCCATGTATTTGATGCAGAGGAAGCAATAGCTTTTAACTTTTGACTAAAAATATATCAGTTTAAAATTATAATACCAAAAATTTTTCTAGTATATATACGTTACACATTTCTTACCCATCTAGATGTAATCCAGGCTTTAATGCGATATATATTAATAAGATACCACAAATGAATAAATAACTTCCATAATAAATAGCATTATCAATAAGTGCAGATTTTAACTTTCCTTGTACTGTAAAATCGCCTGCTTTTATATAAGATTGCATTAAAGGAAGTATTAACCATGTTAAACATTGTGATGTCCAATAGACAATTCTCCATAATTTTGGGAATACACTTTCTGGTATGTTTGGTAAAGGATCTTTGCATGCATGAAGTGAAACATTTGCAGTATTATTTGTACTTATATTACTCAAGTTATGTATGTGTTTTTCTACGCATTGTCTATAAACAGTCTGAATAAGAAAATGGTATTTATTATTTTTAATTCAGAAACTATAATGTATTATTAATACAAAACATTTTATACATCAAATTTCAATATATATAATTTTTATATATTTTATATATATTATATAATATATATGCAGCACTTACCGAAGAAACATCTAAGGGTAATATAAATATTATCAACAGTGAAAAGTACCATGCAATAAGCACCGAGACTGTAACAATAATATGCTGTTTATACACATTTCCATATTTATATAATACAGTCGCAGCAAGATAGAATGCTACAGCTATCTCTATCAAAAATGGCTCTAGAAACATTTTTGTATTATATTATCTATATTTATTTGTATTATACAACAGTCAATGCTGCACATCCCTGTTAAGGCATCAATATTTTTATTTATCTTGATCTAACTTGTTATCTATTTCTTGACTTTCTTTCAGCTTTTGTTCAGCTTCTTTCTGCATTCTTTCTAATTTCTCTAAAGTGACAGATTTTAAAGGTATCACTTTTGGTTTGCAAAGTATATAATCTGTAGTTTCCTCTTGATACAGAATTCCTTGTTTAGGAATAATTATATCGACTTGTTCAACAGTTTCATCAACAGATTCTGACATTTTTCTTTGAATTTCATGAATTTAAAAGAAAAATCGTTGTTGTTCTCAAATGTCCCATAAATTATTCGAATAAAACGAAAATTAAACTTTCTAATGTAAAATAAAATATCACAACATAGCACTCAAAAGAAAACTCAGCTCAAAACAATTAATTTATAATCATTTTAATGTAAAAACAGTCTAATTAAAGGAATTCTACATATTTAAAAACCATCAATAGATATACAGGGTCCACCAACTCAGACAACTGCCAACAACGCGAGAAGATATGAAGCAAAGAATAATTGATGCCTGTAATTCAATAAGTTCAAAAACATTAAGAAGTGTAACTAATTCAATAGGTCAAAGATTGCAGTATTGTATCAATGTCAACAGCAATAATTTCGAAAATTTACTGTAAATTGAAGCCTCATTAAGAATAGATATTCAAAAACTAAACGAATTATTTATCTTGTAAACATTGCCCTAGGATGACTTTGCATGACCTTGAGTCATACGTCGTTGTACTCCACTCATGACCCACTATTACGCTATAGAAAAAAAAACATATGAATCCATTTAAAAAAATCAAGTTGACCTTAAGAACTTCTGTATGTCTCCACCCATGAAAAAAATATTTACACTACCTTATGTACCTCTTCATGCCATATAAATTTTGTATATAACATTTTTTTATATTATAACAAATAACGGAAATATTTAGGTGCTAATAGTTGATGGACCACCCTGTATATGGCATGTGGCATTAAAATAAAATATAAAATCTTTACACAAAGAGACAATATAAATATTCACAATAACAATTAACCCACGAATCACTTTCTATAAGTATTTGGGTTAAAATAATATCGATAGAAACATTAATCACAGAATTCCTTTTTATTTAAATATATTTTTGTCACTTAAAAATATAAATATGTTATCGTTTTATAATGTCAATATACATTACAGATATACACTCTGCATACTAGAAAATATCGACGTCACACGCGTCACATATGCTCTGAATTGTCAGAATAACTATACCTCGTATACGAACGCATGCGCAAATATAAATATGCCTTTACAAAAAACAGAAAAGAAAAGGAATAAAGTGAGACGAATTGTCCTTGCAATATAAGTTTTTAAAAATTTTCTTAATAAATAAAAATTGCAATTAAATAAATGGATTACATAAAAAAAAAATATACACACAAATTTTTCATGATCAAAACTGTCAATATAACTCAGTCATACACTTGTTTTTAATACATAAGAATACTTATTTTACACGTAAACAAATTTAAAAATATATAGAAAGTGAAATTCTTTCATACTTTCAGTTCTCTTTTTTTTCAACGATATACTCATGTCATGAGGATAGAAATAAGTATGTTCATAATCAAATTTATTTACATGACAAATTATTAAAATTAATTATCACTTTACAAAAAAATATTTTTTCATATATATGGATGTATTTTATATGATTATTATTTATTAATTGTCAATTACTAACAAAATCGATATTAAAATATATGTATGTAACATTTAAATATTTACAATATTTATCTTGCATTAATGAAGAAAAATAATAGATATCTAACTACAAAAGAAAATTCTATATCAGTATTTTAAAATGCATATATAAAAGTCAAAATATTGATAATAAGAATTAGTAAGTTAAATATTCTTAATAACTTATTCATTCAGTATGTATTATTTAATTTTACTTATCTTTCATTCTATCTAAAAAATTGTCATGGTTACAAAAAAATAGTGAGAATTTTATAAATCTTCGTATATAAAAAGGACTAAGTAAATTACTCTTTTTCATTTACATTACATTTTGAAGGTGTAGAGCAAGCAACGTTTCTAAAATTTTCTTTCCAATCAGAAAGTGGAATTTCATCGTCAAATAATAAAAATTGTTCATTGTTATAAAACTTCTGCTTAGTTGAACTACTGTCATTGTTATAAAATTTCTGCTTAGCTGAACTACTATCCGTTAAATTTGTTGTACTATTCATAGAGAAAGTTTGATATCCGGTATCTTGAACAATATTAGAAGCACTTTGTTTTTCAGACATTCCCCAAAATATATTGGTTTGTTGCGAAGTGCAGTTTTCCAATTTATAAACCTGACTAAAATCGGGGAAGTTTTTTATTTCCTTCACATTATTATAATAATCTTCTTTATCTTTAACAATTTTATTTTTTTCATTGTCTTTGATTAAAGATGTTGAATTTACTACCACTGAATTCATTTCTACAGTTATATCTGTTTTCGTGTTTTCATGATCATTATTGGATTTATTTGAATTTTCTTCGTTTATAGTTAAGTTATCTGAAAATAAAGCCATAGCTAAAATCAATTTATTAAACATTGATAGTATAAGGTAATTATATGTTAAATATATAGAGTTGCTTCTAATATTTTTTATATAAGTATACCTGATACTTCATTATTTTCGGAAACTTCAATACTCTCCGAGGTAGACATTTCCATACTTTGACAAAAATTTAATTTCATAACTGGACGGGAACGAGTTTTCTTAATATCATCTACTGATGTGTCCTGAATATCAGGTATAGATGATATATTAGGTGATAAATTTTCAGAAAATTGTATAGGTGTTCCATAACGTTGCATTTTACGGGAACATTTCTACAAATAAGAAATTTGATTTTATATATTATATCTTACATTGATTTCTATATATAAAAATAGAAAGAAAAGTAACATTTTTAATGATTGTGAGAAACATATTAAAAATATAAGAAATATAAATTATGATACCTTTAATGGTGAGCCATTATAGAACATTCCACTCTCTGGAGGACTTTTACAGAACATTGAAGAAAGGTTTATTTTGATTGGGGAAACTAAGAAAGAACTTTGCTCTTCATCATCAGTACACTCAGTAAGGTTGAAAAATAATTTTCTCCTTAACGAATTTGTACTTAAATTTGCATCATCGTTATCTATATTTTTATTAAATGTAAAATATGGTTTCAATGCTTCTTCGACATTTTCAGGTAATATTGAAGGAAGAGATAAAGTTGTTTGACACGCACCTAAAAATAATTAAATAATTATTTTGTCATTGCAATAACTATTTATTGATATTTATTACCATCTTTTTTGATCATTTTAGGAAAATCTTTAAGTTTATTTGATTTATCGATAAGCCGCTTAGGAGTATTCAATTTAATGTCAATTTTATGTTCTTTTTTCTTAGATTCCCATGGGCTTGGTACTATCTCATTTGTCATAAAAAATTTATCAATCGCTTCCTGAGCCTTTAATTCAACGTCTGGATCTACATTATATATTTGTTCTACAGGAAATTCTTCTATTTTTGCTGGTTTTATTAGAGCTAATTCTTCTACGCTCCACGAGAATTCAGGTGAATTTTGAGGATCGGTGGTAACCTTTATAGAAAACAATAATATATTTTATATTATTATTAATCTCCTTTTACATAATAAATATATATATATATATATATCACCTTTTTAAAAACACTTGGACTAATAACAGATTTATGTAATCTATTAGTCAAGTCACTTTCAAATGGATTTCTTGCAACAAATTTGGTTAATCCTGATGGTGGTGTGCGATGATTTGGTAGATTTGTAAAACGACCTGTATTCTTTGGATGCATAATTTTCTTTTATCTTACTAAAATGTTTTATTTCAACTGTGCAAATATCTACGTAATTTTTTGTAATAAATAAAGGAAATGATATGAAACATTAAATTTAACAAATTCCAAATACTGAACTACTTCAACGAATGATTAAATTCAACTGGCAAACGATATATTCTTAATATTAAATAATCTTCATATGATGGCAATCAAATAAAGAAAAATTGATTAGTATAAAATATTATAAAAGATATATCGTAAATAAACAATAAAAATCAATGAACGAAATGAAATATATAAAATAATAAATAAATAAAATGAATTCTAAGATGAATTAGTCAATTTAAATTTATGATTGTTACGTTTTAGTTATGCGATTTATCTTTGACAAATATGTTTTTAATGATTATTCAAGTATTTGACAACAATGTATGTAATAATTTGAAAATCATCACGAATCTGTTTACACGTTCGAATTCACCAATAAACGGTAGCATAGTAAATCAAGGTAGTCGTTGATAAGCGTATTACAAAGTAACTAGATTAAAATATAAGCTACTTTAAATTTCTAATCAGAAAATTTTATTTAAATATATATGGTGTTTTTATATAAATATAGAAAAATTAGCATCTTTATTTTTTAAAAAATAGTATATAGTAATATTATATAATAAAATATTTAAAATTCGCGCGCGCGCGCATTTTTTTTTAATAACGTTATCTAAGAACATAATTATACCGCAGTATTTTTCGTTTATTACTAGAATTAATTTATCGTTTAACTGTATCAAATTTCTATTTATAATATTTTATTAATTTTTAAATATTGTAATAATATATTCATTATTCTTTTTATATATTGAGATATTACCGATTCATCGATTAATATTTTGATAACAGTAAAAAACATGTATCTATGTATATAAAATATAGATATATAGGGGAGATTTTCATTCGTACTATCTGTTTAAAAACGTACTTCTTAGTACGTATCATACGGATAAATATAATGACCGATTCTGCGCCAACCGCATGGTATATAGCGTAAATTGTGCATTGCATATTTTTAAATATAATGCATTAAATAAATAACTATTTTGATTGCAATGTAAAATTATCCTTCACAAAATAGATTATCTGGCTAATGTGAGTACCGTACCCTTGTATTTCCTTACACTACGTCATGAATCATCGTTTTAGGTTACTAAAGTTGTTTGAGATGATATCTTTATTACGAATATTTCTCGTATCATGCATCAATTTTTACTAATCCCACACATACACTTCTGTTCTTATTTATATATATTACTCTTATTTAATTATAAATTATTTATATTTAGTTTTGTTAATCGGGAAGAGAGATACAATATGTAAGATTATTGTTGCATTATACTTTATTTTACAAAACAGCAGTTCTATTGTATACGTATCTGCTTATACGCTTTTAAAAATGTATATATATATAAAATGTATATATATATAAAAAAATAGATAGTGCATGAAAATGCTATTAAACATATACTTCCTTTAACCTGATAGGCCTTTAAACACTAAAGAATATGTTTATATATTTTTACATAGAACCTAAAATGGCAGAACAGCAACAACCAACTCCTGATTTTAAGCGTATGTCTTTGGATAAGATAATAGAAGCGATGACTGCTGATTTAGAAAATTCTAATGGTCATTATGTTCAGTTTGGAATATCACCACAACAAACTCCACCGCATAATTGGAATGACTATCCTTCTGGTCAAGCGAGACACTATATTGCTAATCAATCTTCACATCCTACTATCTCCACATCTCCACAAAGTGTGCAACCAATGAATTCGATTGCAACTTCTTTATATATGCAAGATATACCAAGTTATGATAATACTACTACAGATCCCATGTATTTTCCACCTCAAACTGTAAACCATTTAGGTATTAACGAAAATAATGATTTAGTGGGAACTTTTGATGTTGGCGGAGGAAATTACATAAATGTTATTTATGGAAATGCATCACAAATAATGGCAGAACAATGTCAACTTTCAAATATGACACCTTATAAAAATCAAGGTGCAATAGATAGAGAATATGGGCTTTTCAATGAGCAACGCATGAATATACCATCTGATATGCCCAATCAAAATTTTAATGGGAAACAACTAATTGATAATCTTGTCTGTAATTGGGTTCCAAATCAGTCAGGAACTTATAGTCCTTTTGGTGGTTCTCCTAATGTTACACCAGTACCACAATCTAATGCGGATGTTAGAGATCCTGAAGATTTGCCAAGAAATATATCAGAGAATCACTATAAAAGACCACGAATGGTAGCAGAAGTAAAGCCTATGCGTCCTTCTTATTCAGACGTATTAACTAAATCAGCACCGACTCCACCTTCACCATTAATTTTACCATCTATGAAACCTAAAGTTGAATCCATGACAAAAAAAGTTACCAATAAAAGTTCAAAAAATAAAATGAAATCTACATCGTTAAAGAGACAGAATTCATCAGGGAGTGATGATCATAATTCCCCAAAATTTCAGGTTCCCAAAAAAGTATTAGAAAAAAATAATTCTAATCTTCCAAGACGATGGGTTTCCTTAGATAATCTAGGTTCACAAACTGAATCTCATGAAATAAGTACTTTTGACAGATCAGATCAGTTTGAAAAAAAGAAAATTTTGAAAACTTCTAAGAAAAATGACAAAAATGAGACGCTTAATAATTCGAAAGTTCAAAATAATAACTCTAAAACAACTGGCAGTGTACCAAAACGTCCAATACAAATAAATAACAATTTAAATACAATCAATAATTCCAGTCAAACAATTTCACCCGAAAGAATTGAAAAGAATCAGCAACAGAATAATAAAATTAATAAGGATGATAAAAAAATGACTAAGGAAAGAAATTCTAAACGCTTCCAAGCTGAAAAAGCACAGCAAATTAAAAAAGGTCAAAGAAGTCGTAGAAAGGAATGCAGAGAATCTCCTATTAAGGATCTATGTAAAAACTTAAATAAATATGCAAGTCGTTGGAGTAAAATTGTATTAAAAATTTTCTATTGGTTATTACACTTAATATCAGATGTAGTTAGTATGAGTGCCAATCTTGTTATTCAACTGTAAGTACTAATAAAATTAATTTATGAATTTTAAATATGTAATTCACGCATCCATATGTATATGTGTTATTATGTTTTCTATATTTTTTAGTGGTAAATGTGCTTGGTATCACTCTATACTCTATTTAAAATACTCATGGATTTATGTAGTAACAATGTTTTCAAAAATACGTATTCTTAATGCTTTGGGCAAGCAATTAGATCATTGGTTTGGAAATAGTAAATTTGCTTTTTGGCGTAAAATGAAGACCGAAAATGAAGAAAAAGAAGAAAATTCAAATTGGATACATGGTGGACTTGAAGCTAATATTGCACTACCTAGCACTGGAGAAGAAGCTATGAAGAGATTATTAGCTTGTAAAGGCAAAGATCCTTACAGTATACTTGGAGTTACACCAACATGTTCCGATGATGATATTAAAAAATATTATAAGCGCCAAGCATTTTTAGTGCACCCAGATAAAAATAATCAACCTGGAGCAGAAGAAGCATTCAAAATACTAGTTCATGCTTTTGATATAATTGGGGAACCAGTAATATTTTTTTTATTTGTAAACTGATAATTTTTTAATATATTGATTAATTATTTAAAAACAATATTATTTTAGGAACGAAGACAAGCATTTGATCAAACAAGACAGGTTGAAGCTGCATGGGGTGAATTAAGTGACTTGTTATCTCAATTACATAGAAAAATGGAACAAGCAGCAAATACAATAAGGTGTACAAACTGTGGTTTGAGGCATAAGCGAGTTCCAACTCAGCGTCCTTGCTATGCTGCCCGGTTTTGTGCACAGTGTAAGATACGCCACAGTGCAAAAGAAGTCCGTATTTAAACTGTAATTATTTAATTCTTTTTTCGCACTTATGATATAATTGTTAAAATTTAATTAGGGTGATATATGGGCAGAGTCTCGTTTAATGGGATTTCTTTGGCATTATTATGCTTGTATGGAAGGTGCAGTGTACGATGTCACTGATTGGGCTGCTTGTCAAGCCGGTAATTTAAAGCATCTTAGAGCAAACACACATAGCGTTCAATATAGGATTGTACTAGGTCAACGTCCACCACCACAGACTTCTAATAGTGGTAAAAAACGACAGCAAATGGATCCGAATACAAGGTATGAATACAAAACTAACAGTTAAAAAAAAAATCAATAAAGAAAATTTGGTATACATAAATAACCATAATAAACTGATTTACTTAAATTAAATTACAAGTTTTTAATGTTTTCTAATACAGTGAAGCAGATTTTGAAGAATTTTTAAATAATCTATATAACCACAGCAAACCTGGTAATCCTAATACATCAGCAGAGCAAAGTTCCTTTAGAGGAGATTGCAGAAGACGAAAAACCAAACGCAAGAAGTAAGCAAATCTATACAAAGCTTTGAAATCTTATGATATTTACTATATATGGTTATTGAATAACACATATTGGTTTGAAGTTCTTTTTTTTCCGAGTGATTGTCATCATAACGACAGGTACAGATCTTGAAAATATAAGTGGTCTTCAGTGACTGATACTCTCAATTTAATATTCTAAAAGTATATGACTCAATCAGAATACATAATACATGCAAAATAAGAATTATGATTTGCATTAGAATAATACTCTTGAAAATAATAAATTTTTTAAATGTTTAGGCGCATCAAAACAAAAAGTGTTAAAACAATACACGTAGAAAAATAATTTTGTTTCTGAAAGCAAAAACAATGTGCATCTTGATTTTGTTGTACATATTTAAAATAGCTTGTACTTTTTTAATGTAAAAGCCATAGTTTTCCTTTCTTTTTTTTTTATATATATTAACATTTGATCAAGATTTACAACATAATAATATAATATACTATGCTTTCAGTACAATTATAAAAATAAATGATTTTATGTTTAAAGGTATAAAACTATTAACAATAACAGTTTTATAATCTACATTACATACTTTTACGTTTAAAATAAACCAATATTGAAATTAATTACTAATATCAGGTATGATATATATCCATTTTTTCAAATCATCTATAGTTGTGAGATTACATAAACAGTTAATTTATTGAATACATTGAAAAGTTACTAATACTAGATTTCTTATGTAACACATAGGTATGTAATTAGTAGATTTTAAGAACAATTATTTGATTTAAATATGATGATATTTTACAATCAGTGCAAAATAATAAATTTTACTTTATTTGAATTAACGTATAATATAATATTACTTTGTATATTATTCTATACATAGAAATATTTACTAAATACATGTTAAATGAACGTGATGTGGAATTAAAACATTCTTAAAAAGATGATTACTTTATTTAAAGATACTCAGAATAAGTTTAATTAATATTAATAATAATCGTAATACCCTATTCTTTAATATATTTAATATATTATCTACAAAATTTAATTCTCTTTCTCTCTGTATGTTATCAATGCAGATGTTTTTAAAATTTATTAAATTTTTATTGTATCGTTTTTTGTTGTTATATATTGATTTTAAAATATTGTGGTAACTATCATATAAACCATGATCTCTATTATTTATATTTATTAAATTAATTATCAGAATTTTGCAAATTAAAGACTGATTTTCTTCTTTTTTTGTTAAGGATATGTTGTATTAGCATTTAGAAAATTTGACAGAACATCTGCAAAAATTAAATTAGAGATAAAGTTAACAATACTGCAAATGTTACATATATATAGAATTAAATAAAAAAATATATGTACAAATTTTTTCAGCATTGTACAAAGTGCATTATAAGTTAAGATGCTGAAATTAATATAAAAAGCAGAAATATTCAATAATCGTGTCATTTACAGAATATTATTGCAAAAACAAGAAATATCAATGACTAAAAGTATTATTTCAATGATGGTGGTATTATATACTTTTTCGACACGTATGTTTGTGTATGTATACAAGTCAATGGTAAATTCTTGCATTATAATTAATTTGAATCGCGAGAGTGCCAAAGTATGCCAGAATTTCATATTCATGTTCATTTAAAAAATTTTCATATATTAATTAAATTAAAGCTTCCTTATTTGTACTGCCATAAATTATAAAGTGCTTTGTATATGCAAATATATCAGCTATTAACATGTATATCATATGAATTTACAATAAAGCTATAAATTAGATGTACAAGCTATACTATATATTGTAACATATATCATTTATTTAATGATATAGATTTTATCTATACCTTACCTTTTTATAAACATAATAATCTACAAGATAAAAATATTATCTCAACACAAAAAAGAATTAATTTTTGAAATTATATATAAAAGCTTTCCATTAGTTTTTAATTGATGCAAGTTATTTATTAATGTTTTTGTGAAAATGCAAACAATAAAATATCAAAACTAAAAAATATTTGCATACATTTGTTTCAATTATAAAAACAATTAAAGTTAAAAAATATCAAAATATTTATTAAGCAATTTTTTTATATTATATTACATAACTTCTTACTAATTATAATATAAAGTAAGAAAATTACTTTCTAATTCATTCGAGCATTTCTTCTAAAAAGACAAGCGCATCTACATTATTAATTGCATTTTCAATGTCTCGTTTTTGCAATGTTCGTTTTTTGGTTTGTACAGTATACTTATAGGCTTCCTTTGCAAGTGAGTCAATAAAAAGTTCCTGAAAGGAAAATTCACGGCTATATAGAAATAATTATATAATTTTCAAACAAAGATGACTATGTATATATATGCAGGATACTCTGTGTCTGATGGTATAAGCGAGCAGAGAGTGATTCTGTATAAAAAACGAAGTCAAAAATATAGAATAAAATTTTTTCATATAAGCCTTTGTTTTCGAGAAAGATAAGTTTGAAAATTTGTGACACTCACTATTAGTTTGACTTAGTTTCTCATATAGCATATTCTATAAATAGAAATAAAAAAAAAAGTTATTTGAAATTCAGTTAGAAACACTTTATAATCAAATTATATACAAATAAAATTGAAATAATATGTATAAATTTAATTATTTATTACAAGTTAGAAATATTAAATACTAATTAAGATTAAATCTTACAAATTAAAATGGAATGCAAAGAGGAGTTTGATAAGACAAAGAATGAATTTCTGACATTGTGTTTGGGAATCAATGGTAGAAGAAATTCATACACAAAATTTGGGAACGAATGAAATGATTTTTCGACTAAAATGGAAATGGATTACAATAGAATTATAATCTCTCTCTAATGTAATTTAATTAATATTTTTCTTATTCCATTAAATAAATATTACATATTTATATAATAGAATCAAATTAATAATATGTTTATATTAGATTAAAATATAAAATTTTTAATTAATATTATAATAATAAGTAAAAACTATTAAGTAAACTGTATAGGGAAAAAAAATAAAATAATTATTACCGTTGATTTTGCTATTAAAAATACTGCCTCCTGGTTAACTAAATTTACGTCGGGATCCATTTTCATAATATTTCTTACTCTGCCTATAGGAAGTCGTACTAATTTCTCTCTTTGTTCTTCATCAACCTGAAGAATTGTATCAGGTTCCTCTAGAGAATCTTGCAAGCCTTCAAAATCAACTATAATATTACTTTCATCTGATTCTTCTTCATACATCAAATCGTCAACTTCAGTATTCGCCATGTTTATAGAATTTACTCTACACAATACCACAAAGTAATAACTTTAAATACCCTATGTGTATTATGTGTGTGTATCATACCATATAAAATTTTTAAATTAAAAACATAATCAAAAATATAGACTATAATATCTTATTAAATAAACGTAATACGAGTTATAAAAAAAGGATTAAAAACTTTTTATTTTATTTGATGTTATATCCGAATCATAGTAATTAATTTATGATGCATGAGTATGTAATACTTTTTTACGAGATAGTTTAATATTTTGAATTTGCCACATATATATTGTCGGTACGAAATGAGGTTAGTTATGTTTAGTAAATTTAGTTACATTTGTATATCTTCTAGAGGGCACTATTAAAAATATTTTTAAAGTGTATGTATATATATACTTTTGAAGCGCGTTTAACTATAGTGGCAAACCGTCAATTTTCTTCGATAAAAATTTCGTAAATTTATAAAGAAATGTGTGACCTTATAGACTTAGATAATTCTGCAGGTAGTTCATTGAATACAAAATTAGCATCGCCGTTAATACCTGTACCTTCAAATATAGAACGAAAAAATATAAATATTTGTGATAATAGACTTAATAATAATGCATTGATAGCAGGAAAACGTGAAAGTTTTGGAGATAATCCTTTTGATGCGATATTAGACGAAGCAATAGAAAACGTTCGTAAAAAAGAAGATCCATTTGAAACAGTATATGAAGAAGCTTTAATGAGGAATGATATCACTGCACAAGAAGAAAAAAACATAAATATTACAGATGATCTCAAAGCTACATACACACAATTGTGTAAGTTAAAAGAAAATAAAACTTCAGATGAATTCTTACCAAATCCTGATATTGTAGTATCTACTGCTGAGATAAACTCATTAGATTTATCGATATTAAATCACTCAGCAATGAACGATACATTATATGAAAGTAAATATAATGAAGAAGGAACTGAGATTCCGTGTATGCCTCAACATAAAATACTGTTAAATACAAAGACAATACAAACACGTTCATATTCTCAAGGTGATATAAAATCTGAATGTAAGCAGTTATTGAAACCTAGGTCTAACTCTACAACAGAAACATTAAAAATTGATAAAATAAATATAAATGATTCAGATAGCAAGTCTTTTTCAGTATTTAATAAAGGCTTTATAGAGGATCAAAACAATGACACCTCCGTATTTTCTACTATATCAAACATTTCTAGCATTACAAGGAATTCTGGTTCCTTAACACATACTTCTGCCTCAATGCCTAATAATACTATGAATATGGCCTTTTTAAATAATTGTTCTTCATCAGTAGCTTACGATGAGAGGATAAATAATACGATAAGTACAGTATCTACAATATCATTACCTATTACACTAGCTCAAAAGTCAATCCAAACAACAGTTGATGTTAATAATAAGCTACCCGATGATAAATTGCTCGATATTGATATCTGTATACCTGAAATCACATATTCTAAATTATCTAATAATACCTGCTTGAATAGTTCTTCTGATTCTATATTTCTTGTAAGTAAATACAAATATAATTTATTAATTTGATTACTTTAAGATATTTTGTTTTCTTACGTATTAAATTGTTTAAATCTATTTTTTATAGAAACAAAATAATATCAATACATCAATAATTAATGAAGCTAAAGCTCTTGCAAGAACGTTTGAAGAATTTGCAGGAAAATCTTCAGGGTGTACGTATACTTTTTATTATTTGCTATCTTTCTATTGTATAAATTTCAATAATTTATTATTACTATCCAAATATATAATTTTATATATTTTTTTAACAGCAAATGTAAACGAACTGATTATGGATGATCCTATGTGGATTTCAGAATTGTTGCCAGCATATGAAGATGACGTTGTAGATAATTTAATTGAGGTACCAGTTTTAAATGCTACCAATAGGGAACAAGAAAATGGTGACATGTTATCTTGTAATAGTAATACAAATGATATAACAAAATCACAGAATAACGTTAAAAAAGAAATGGACATTGCTCCTTTGAATCAAATTACTGTTAATAAAACAGCTGCATCTACATTGTTAGTAGACCTCAAAAAAATAGTCAAAATAGAAAATAATTCCGAGGCTAACAGACTACTTGAAGATTTAGAACAAGTTTTAGGAATTCAGTCCAGTAACAAAATTGAATTATTTTCTACATGTATTCAAACAACAAATGATTCAAGAGCAATTCAAAATACAAAAGAAGAAAAACATGTTGATAAGAGTCACGTGGATGATTTAAAAAACTATGAAATAGAAGTTAAGAAGTCACATTATGATAATAAAATTAACGGATGTGAAGCATTCCATGACAATAATAAATCATTAATAAAAGAAAATGAAGTATCATCAATAAATCCACGAATAGAAATTTTTCCAAAGGAAGAAAGTTATATTGATATAGAAAAAAAAGAAATTAATGTTGATATTAATAATTTTACTCAGAAAAATATGACAATAAATAAAGAAGAAAATAATAGAACAGAGAGTAATGAAAAAGTTGCAGTAGAGTTGCTTATTAATTTAGGTAAAGTATTAAGTGGACAATCTAACGAATCTGCCACATTGAATTTGTTGAAGAATTTAGGAGAAGTATTAAATTTAGTCTCAAAAAATGATCAAGAAAAAAATAATGAACAAAGTAACGTGATTTCTAATAATACTGAAAAAATATCAATTAAAGATAAATCTGAAAATAAAGTAAAATCTTCAACACCATTAAAAGTAAAACAAAGACGAAGTTTCGACTTAATGTCAAAGGTAAGAATTGTAATACTTTATATTTATGTGAAAACACAAATTATTTCAATTTTAATATTTAATATTATAGGCAAAACCAACTTACCAGAAAGTATTAAGAAGAAGTACATGTACAAGTAGCACATCTCCTCCTAAAAAGCTGCAAAAGTCATTTGTATTTAAAGAAAATAACAAATCTCAATTAACTAAGGCCAGAAAGCGTTTTCCTAGTGATCCAGGTTCAATTAATTTAAACTCATCTAAAACAGAAATTGCTGCTAGCATAGGAGATCATCCAATTATTAGTAAATATTAGCATCTACTATTATTGAGTATTAATCCCATTGCATTATATTATATTAATGTTGTTCTTTAATATTAGAATGGCTCTTTTAAAGCAAGTCATACTTACATAAAATGCGATATCGCTACATCAAACTTTTTTATACATGTATATATAAAGTTTTATATAAAATTTGAAACTAAATATCTTTAATTTGTTTCTAGGTATAGATAAAGTTAATACAAATAAAAATAATTCGAAAGAAAAACCGTCCATCAAATTAGTTGTTAAAAATCAATTAAAACACAAATCAAAATCTGAAATTGTGAATAAAAAAGGTCCTATGAAAGCAATTATTCCAATTGGAAATATGCAAAGAAAAGGTATAGGTATAGAAGAAAATTAATGAACATATAAAACATATAAACAAATGAAGTTTCTGATTTGAATCTATGTACTAGGCACTACTACACCTCCGAAATCACCCAAGAATATACAACCTTGTATTAAAATATTCAGTAGCACACCGAATTCGATCGAAAGTAGTATTGAATTAAAAAAATCTCCTAAATTAAAACCAATGGCATCATCGACACCAGACTTTCCCAAATGTAAATCTACTGTACAAGTGCCAACGCTTCAACGTCGCGACAGGCTTAATGTTTCATGCGATATATCACCAATAAACGTACAAGAGGAAGTAACTACCGAGAAATGTAAAGTATATCTTAGTCCAAGGAGGTAAGAAAATATATAGTACATTTTTTTATTTATGAATAAAAACAAAATTATAGTAAATATAATTAAGTGCAATTTATTTTTTATATACACAGAGCAAATAAAAGTACATCGCCAAGAAAAAGGACGCCTAAAAGTAAAAAAAGAGAATCTAGTATTCCAAAATATTCCATGTCTCCTGGTGTTCATGTGAGAGCATCGTCACAGGATATCAATAAATCCCAAGAAATTTCAATGTCGTCACAAAATTTATCCAGAAAAGAAGAAATTTTTAAAAAATCACCCATGATTAGAAAAAAAATCGACAAATCAGAACGAAAAAGTCCTTTAACAGATAATAATATAAATATTGCAAAAGGAAAACCATTTAATTTAAATTCTAAGTTTAGAGGGAATAGTAATGAAAATATTGAAAGTGAAAAGGAAAATACATTTGTATAATATAAACAGTGAAAACAAATCATCGTATAAATAATTATAATAGTATTATACAGATTTTGTTGTCTTCAATTTTTAACCATAGACAAAGTAAAATTTTTGTATTCATTTTATAATAAAGATATTTAAAAAATAAAAAAAATCATCCGTTTACCATGCGCATTGGTAAGATAAACAATTGACAATATGCACACTTCGATATTTGATTTTGTAGATTATCAAAGTATAAAGTCTTATTACACAAACAATAGGTAACGTTAGAAGAATAGGTAAGTTATGAACAAATAACTACGTATTTATAAGATGAAAAAATAGAAATTGTTTATTTTGATAATAAAAGAGAAAATTTAGTAAAGTATTTAAGTTGAAATAGTATTTTGTTCGTAGTTGACCGTACCTCAAGTTAAGTGAAAGTTGAGGATAAGTAGGGGTAAAAAGAGCGAGGAGTGGGGAGGAGCTCGATCGGTCGACGAAGTAACGTCTTTCCCCTCCTGTGACTATCAGAAGCACGCTCCGCGTGTACCGTAGAGCGTCGAGCGCGGCTCCGCTCATCCATATTCGCGTCAAAGCCGCACCCGGCGTGGTGTGGTGCGGTGCGCTACGTTTGCTCGCATTAGGACAGTGCGGTACAATGTGTTGCGATGTGATACGATGCAGTAGAAGAGAGCGCACTTAAATCTTATTGAGATATTTTACTTCCTTAATCGGTAATACAATTATAAGCCCATTAATAACACGAGCGTAAGATTGTTAGCGCTAGACTGGCGCTAGATCGACGCTGGATCGGCGCGGTACCGAGAGAGTGTATCGAGCACATTGAAGTGTGTTGCGATTCGTACGCAGGAGTCGATCGGTCGATCTTTCTCGGGCGGTTCGTACGAGGCGCGAGAAGAAAAAGAGCGCGTCTCGCGTTTATGTCGTACTTCTTTCGTCATCGTCTCATCACCATCACCGTCACCGTCACCGTCACCGTCACCGTCACCGTCACCGTCACCGTCACAGTCACAGTCACCGTCAACGTACCGTCGTATTGTGTGCGGATAAACGCGCGCGCGCACACGTCTTCGCTTAGCTGCACCTTGCTTGCATGAGACAAAAAGAGGATCGACGACGCGTCGAATAGTAGCGATGAAAAGTACAAACGGAGTAAAGAAAGGAAGGAAAGAAAGGAAGAAAGGAGTAAAATTTGTGCGTATTGCAAGACAAGGAAGATTTGAGGTAATTTTAGTTTGTCACCGATCATACTACAGTAATAAGGAGCGCGCCACAGAGAAATTCCGGGTTACGCGCTCTTTATCGACGTTCTCCAGACTTTCGAGCACTAGCTCCTGATTTTAGAGTACCTAGCATATGCAAAAACGTGTATTGCTCGAGCACCGGCAATATTACGTATCGCGTGATACATAAAGATGCATACGCACCTACGTATATAATATGCATATATATGTATTTATATAGAGAGAAATATATGTGTATGTATATATATATATAAATATATATATTATATATTATATATATATATATATATATATATATATATATTTACTGTACGACATATTTGTCGTGCAGCACATGTATGCGCGCTCTTACACAGGAATATTCGAATACGTAAATGCACGTTTATGTAGATTTGTCGTAGAACCTGAACGCGCTGCGACGTTTGTAGGTGTGCGGCGCGCGCTCTGCTTGCGCGTCGTTTGCAATTACAGCCGTGGTCCGCTGGCATTCGTTCTTGCGACGCGCACGAGACAGGGTCTTTTCTCGTTCCCTCCTTCTTTCGTCCTTCTCTCATTTCTTCGTTTGTTCTTTCGTCTGCCCAATAGTTCAATTTCCCAGTTGTTCCAGAAACGTATTATCAGTTGCAAAATATATACAATTTGTCGGCAGTGTGAAAATAAAAGTCAAAAAGAGAAAAAAGAGAAAAGAGAGAGAGAGAGAGAGGCAGATAAAGTAGAAGAGAGGTACACGTAGAACGAGGCGCGATCGTGGCGCGCCGATGATACGAGACGGTGCGTGGACCGACGACGTGCGGACAGAAACGACCGCGCGCAACCGAGATTCTTTCTTTGCTCACGTCGCCCCCGGCGTAACTTACCGAGGACACTATATACATATGCGCGAGCATAAAACGCATGTAGTACTGCCGAAAGATCGAGTGGAAACACCGTCCCTTTAGCGAGAGCGCAACCCTCCTTCCTGAAACTTTTAACGCCGAGGAACGAAAGAAGAAAGAAAGAAAGAAAAAAAGAAAGAAAGAAAGAAAGAAAGAAAGAGAGAAAGAGAGAGAGAGAGAGAGAGAGAAAGAGAAAGAATAAAAGTAAATGGAAATACAAGAAGAAAATACAGAGAAAGCTGAGATAATAAGAAAATAAATAAAGGATAGTATTTGGCTCCTTTCGTCGTATCTTCTTTGGTAACGTGTAAGTTTGTTGTAATTAGGTTGCTACACATGTCGCGATAAGGAAGAAAAAGAAAAAGATTTCATTTCAAAGTGCCCTTCAACGAGCGATTCAACGTAATAACGAGCTAACTAACTTTCGTAGAGAATCATCGGCTATCGGTCGTATCCGTCTTTCTCCCTCCCCTTCGTACGGCGCGCGGCAGTAGTCTCCGGCTTGCGCGCGCGGGCTACAGGCGAAGGGCGCGAGCGGTGCTTGCGATTCGAAAACTCCTTCGAGGATTGACCATGCGTATGAGCAAACGACGAGCGATCGCTTACGAGATCCCGTAGGAGTAGGAGAAAGAGGAAGAGTAGGAGAAGGAGGAGAAGGAGAAGGAGGACGAAGAGGTACATGACAACGTCGGAAAGGGAGAAGGGGTAGAGAATCAGCACGAGTAGAACGACCAAGTGAGAAGAAGCAAAGTGCCGCTTCGCGCGTTCGAACATGTTAGCACTTGCTACGTTATTTAACTTTGTCGATCGTCATAATCGATATCATTTTTCGTTTAAATCAAATTCGAGATTTGAGAAATCGGTTATTCGAAATCTATACCTTGTTTTTACTTTTACCTTCGATTCTTAACGCACCGCAACACTCGTTCGGATTGTTCATCTGCGTTGGACTACTTTTCTCTTGTTTTCTCATTATTGCCGCATGTCCATTGTGCTATGTTGCGCGCGTCGAACTAACTTATTAGTAACTACTACGTGAGGTAGATCCCAAGTTCAAGAAGAGATATTGCTCACTCGCTGCGACATTTCTCAACGACCTTGTTTCTTGTACTTGATTCATGCGATTGTAAAGTGATATATATAACGAAGAAAATGGAAAAGACTTTGACTTTGTTACCCGAGCGAAGATGATCCGATGCAAGCGCGCGAATCCGCACGAGTGAAAGACAGTAAAAACGAAGATAGATAGAGAGAGAAAGCGATAGAGTGGGGAAAGGTCGAAGCGCGAATACGCGTGCGGCTGTACAAAAAACGCGCGTAGAGCTCTAAATCTAAAGATAATGTACGGAAACCTGAAAGGACTGAACAATTTTCCGTAACCTTTTGATATCGCATGGAACGATATCAAAAAATAACTTTTGAAGAAGTCTACGAAAAAGAGATGTGCACGTTGTTTCTACTTCAAAAAGATAAACGCATACAGTGAAGAGTAAGATAAAGTAAGTGAAGAAGGAAAAGTAAAATAGGGAAAGAAAGAAAGAGATAAAGAGAGGGACAAGGGTAGTAACAGCGTGACGGGGAAGGATGCAGCAATACCGGGTAGAAACGCAAATCCGTCATGAGGAGCAGATCCTGGAGGCGATAGATCAGCTGCGCCGACGTAAGGCGCGTCCCGATGCCGATCGTATTTGCAACTACTTGCTTCGAAAATTTTCGGTTGATGTGCGAGATACGATCGCCGATCTTCATCGCTTAATCGAAGCGGAGAAGGTTATACAAGTCGATTATAAAGGTAACACAAGTTATAGAAACGCATCTAAATGGTCCCGTTTACAACTTTACAAGAATCGACCGGAAGGCTTCGTAAAAGAAAAGTTAAATTCGGCAATGGTGGCTGGCGCGGTTGCCGAGCTCGTTGTTGAGGAACCAGATTACCTCGATCAAGGTGTGCCAGCCTGTAGATTAGTAGATCAATTGCTCGATGGTTTTTCGAATCCTACCTCTAGACGTATGACCGAGGATTTTCTCGGGAAAGAAGTTGCGAGCGGTAATTTAACACGTCTCTCTAACGGTAATTATTCGCTGGTGGCGACATCCGACATGACGACTGCAACCGAATCGACGCACCGCGAGACTTTTACCCTTGAAAATATCGAAAATGGTAATATCAGGCGTAAAGATTCACAAACAGTTTCTTCAACTACTAATGGCCCTTATGATTTCGATGAGTCTGAGAATTTGACTATCGCCGATTCAGCTTCAAATACACCAAGATCCTCGTGTCAAGCGAGTCCGAAACCAGAAGTGTCGAACAAGAAAGAAGAATGTTTTGATATTCTTCTTACTAAAAATCAAGAACGTATTGAAGATACATCTCTCGATGGCGATCGGACGAAGGAATCCGAGGATCCGTTAGCTAGTGTCGACGAGAGAAAGGATAACGTGAAGAGTACGGACAATCAGTGTCATAACCTCAAAAGATCTTCCAAATCGGAACGTAAGCAACGATTACTTGTCAGGACAGATGATCCTATGGACATAGAAATTAAATTTGAAGAGTTTCGCAAAGACAATAAGGAGGAATCTTCCGCTCAAAAAGATAAGAGGGAGGATAACGAACATTTTAGCGAAGATCGTGACGACGAAGAGGCTGGTAGAAGTTCTACGAATTGCTCTCCTACACCATCTAACATCAATGTGGGTGGTTTTCGTAGTGCTCGTAGGAAGGTTCGTTTCTGACGTTTCATTTTACGTGACTATACGAAATTGTTATTGACTTAACAATATTCTATCTTTTCTTTTTCTTCTTTGATTTCAACTCAAGACCATTTTCCAGAGAGCGAAAAAAGTATTTGATCCATCCGACAACAACCTTGTAAGACGGAAACGTGGTAGGCAAGCTACTACACAAAATAAGGTTGCTACGGTTCAAGAGCCTCCAGAAATTGTTAAACCGCCAATTAAAGATGGGCCTTGTAGACAGTGTAGCCTTTGCGCCAAAGAAAAGCAAGAAGCATTAGTTGCGTGCCGAGACTGTACAGTAAGAGGTAAGTTCCATGGATTTTTACTTTTCTCTACAGTCAATTTGAAATAATATTAATACTAATTAATGTCTTTATGTTTTAATTGTTTTAGCTCATCCAAGTTGCATTTATAGTCCAGAAGAAATAATTCACAAGGCTGGTAGTAATTGGCAATGTGAACGTTGTAAGACTTGTACCATTTGTTGTGAAACTTCGGATGCTGTAAGTTAAAATATTATTTTTGTAATAGTAGTCTAAAATCAATATCATGTATTAATTACTTTTTCTGTATTTATATAGGGACCACTAATCACATGTTATTCTTGTGACGAAGCATATCATCATTACTGCCATTCACCACGTGTTATAAATCCAAAATCAAATTTAAGATGGCAGTGTAACCATTGTGTTCAAAAACAACAGAAAACAAACAATAATCAGACTGTCAGCCTTATCATTGCACGACCTGATACTCCGTCAAGTGTGACTGTACTAGCACCACCTATTTTAAGCCCACAAGTTTCACCTGTTCGCCCATCTTCCGATCAAATGGAAGACGATGCTACTAAAGATGGCATCGATCCTAATATTCCTGATGCTTCGGATTGGACATCCGAACAAGTTTATCAATACTTTGCGAGACTATTTCCAAAAGAAGCAGAAGTATTTAGGCAACAAGTAAGTAATGCGAATATATTTCCCATACCTAGCATTAATTTTTATGTAATAATTCATAATTTTCATATATTTGTTATATGTATACAGGACATAGATGGTCATTCTCTTTTATTAATGAAGAGGTCAGATGTCTTAAAAGGACTTAACTTGCTGTTGGGTCCAGCATTGAAAATTTATAGACATGTTTTAAAACTTCAAGTTCGTCGAGACGATCCCAAACTTTATTGGTTGTAAGATTATTTTAATATTTTGAGAAAAATATATACATAGATAGTGGAAAATGTTAATGCTCACTATATATTGTACAGATCGATTTTCTTTATACATTCTTCGTATATAATTTTTCCAATTCTAGATATTTTTTCATATTATGCATATTGTGATATTCTGAATTAGGAAAGCGATAACGTCTGAAACATTTAAAGATATCTAATACAGATAATATTAATGTAAGTAGAACAGAGAAACAGTTGTCTTTTTTACATTGTAGTATATCTGTTTAAAAGATGTTTATTTTCAAGAATCGTATGTTATAAAACTTCTGTTATAAATATTATAGCAAAGGTTTTAAAGACTTTATTCTGTTTAAATAATATAGTGAGTCTGTATAGATAACCAATCTTATAAGTAAATTGTCATATAATAATATTGCATAGTTTTTATTTTTGTTACAGTACGTACAGTAAGATAATTAAGAATGATAAATATTTAGCATCTTTTCGATACTCTATTTAAGAAATATCGATATATCTTCCTGTATAATAAATGTTTTGATATTTACATTGCATATTTTGTTTTACTAATAAGATAAAACTTAATTTTTTCCTTTTCTTAGAAATTATTTTATAAAACTAGATTAGTTTTTCATTCTTTACGTTTATACACTACTAATCGTATGATGTAAAAATCTGTGAAAACCTTCTTTAGAGGCAGAAATTTGGTTTTTTAAATATAGACAAAAATTGCCTTGCTTTCGGTAATACCTTATTCTTGCATTTTAAAAGTAGTAATGATAATGCCAAAAAGAAAAGTAATAATTTTGTATAAAATATAATAAATATATTATGCCGTTTCACTAATTATTTAACATTATTATTCTTTATATATTGATAAAATATATATAATCTTATTTACTACTTTATTTTCATCGTAATTTTTCTCAGATTTACATCATATATAACACAGCATTTATATTAATTTATTTTAATTATTTTAATTAAGTTCTATTAATAATTGCTGTGTTAAGATATATATAAAATAACTTTTGTATTTATCAGCATGTGATACCATGTAATAGGGTAAATTTTACAAGATTAAAAAGATATATTATGTTAACCATTAATTTTTCCTAAATACTTTATTTAAAAACACATAAATCTCATGTCACAAAAATGTTTAAAGTCAACAGCTAATATCAACAAATTATCCATCTAGGACGACAATAATATCTCAAAAATGATAAATCTAGATTATTTCTATAAATGCATCCATAGATACAATTACTTATTTCTTATTACTATAGTGATAAAAAATAAAGGAATAGTTCGGTTCTATAAAATCTGTGATTTATGGAAAATTGTTATATTGATTATTATAGAGTTGTTTGCCTTATAAATTATATTAAAAATAATATTATATGTGCCTAAAATGGCTTTTGATATTGATGTAAAAAAGTTGTACAGTCTTTAAACCAGTCTATCACGTGCATACATTAACCATCTTCACTATTTTGATTGAATGTAAAAAGCATCAGTATCACATTGCATAATAATTCTTTCAAGAAAACAAAAATATTACGATAAACATTATAACTACTTATGTAAAAGAAAATTTATGACATATGAAATACTTCAAATATATATACTGTTCTATATTATTGCACTCAATTAATACTTTCTTGGAATAATCAATTTTAAATTGATTATTTATTAAAGTTGAAAGCATGAAACATTAATGACTTAAATTGTTGTTTATTTTTACATATATATATTATATCAAAACTTGTATTTAATTTATGAATTTTTCAATAGCATCTTATGAGAAGCAAACATTTCAACAGTGCCAGAAAATGTAAAGGGCAACTGTAATGTAAATATATTATTTTATATATATTCAAACTTTAGTGAATATATTTAATTTTTTTTAATAATTAATTAATTATATTTAATAATCTCCAAAATGACTTAATATTCCAATAACAAGGTACTTAAACTTTTAAGTTAACATTTAATTCATTGTTAACATCCAATTCATTATTAATATCAGTATACTTAGGAGGAGGCTTTTTATGCAATGGTTCTTCATCTGGTATATACAATGTGATTTTACCTGATGCTTTGGATTTATCAACAAAAAATTCTTTTATATTATCATGTGTTCTTTCTGAAGACACACTATATAAATACATACATACTGCAAGTAATGCTACTGCAGCTGCTGTAGCAGAAGCAAAACGTGCTGAAGGCATACCAGCATGTCTTGATGCACACTGAAACCAATCGGATCCGGGTATCCATGATGAAGTTGGTTCAGATTCTCCTGAATAATCTGATGGGGTCTCATAGTCCATGGTCTACATTTTTATAGCATTTAGTTTACTTATTAAAAAGCATCTTATTTCAAAGAAAATTATTTGCTTATAACAAATTAATATACTTTTTTATGATATAAAAAACATCTTTGATAGTTAGTATTAATTAATAACGCAAATTCAAAGTATTGTAATAAAAATATAAGACTTACTCCAGCATCCATTGGAACAGTTTTAATATAAGTCTGAGGTAATTTAAACCCATTGGAATCCCACCACCTTGGAAGAAGCTCTTTTCGAATACCAGGGTCTGTTAGAATATCATTTTCTGGTATATCAGGATACATTAGTAAAGTGTTAGAATCTACATATTCCTCTACATAGATAGCAATAGAAAAGAGTGATAATAAGTCGGAGACACGTTGTTTGGCCATAAAGTCACAACCAGTGCTGCAAGCATAGCGATCTTGTGGTTCTGCATACGCTTCTGTGCATGCTATTAAAAGAAAGTTTAGTTACTTTTTTTATATAACTAAAACAAAATGATAAAAGCAAGCATTGTTTCCTACATTATTTAAGCCTAATATTTAATTCAAAATATCAAAATTTAAGAGCTATAAGAATATTTCTAAACAGTATCGCCATGCATATTCTGTTAGCTGTAGTATTGTTCTTAACGCTCTAAATTTAAAGCAATCTTTTTTTTGTGTGTAATATTATTGTTAAAATTAAAATAGAGTTAAATTTACAAGCTTCACAGGCATCCCTAGTGCCATTTAAACCATTGGGTTCCAGTCCATAATTCAAGTCCACTAAATTAAAAAATCTACAACCTCGTTGACAACAAGACTTAATGTACTTGCTCTGAAAAGAAGAATGAAAGTAATAATATCCATATATAATACAAAAATAGACTTTTTATAAGTTATGCTATAGAAGTAAATTCATGATTCTTAAAATCAATACAATATTCATACGTTTGTGAAAGAAAGTGGTGTTTTCTCACATAAAGTTATACAAGGATCTTCGCGATTTAAAAAATTATAACATATGTCACAATATACAATATTTATCAGAAATAACACTAGTAGGATAGCACTTTCTTTATACTTTTTCATTTCAATTCGATGTGTATTAATAATCTGTTTTTAGGAATCAAATTTTCTTATTACGGAGGTCAAACTCATATAGAAAATCACACTGCAAATCAAAAAGTTATACCCCTTGCTGTCGATAGGTGCGCTAATATCGTAACCAACCACGTTCTTTCAAAAAAATAAACTATATATAATATAATAACTATTTGTTATTATATATATAAAATTTTCACGATTTTAATTATATTGTAAAATTAAATATTCTTAAAATAGACATAATCATATTAATCGAAATACTAAGTATGAAATTGGTTTGTAAATAGGTATTTTACTGTAGAATTGCAATATAAATTCCTATGATTTAAGCTTAAATGACTTATAAAAATAAGTCTTAAGATATACATTTATGGACTTTTACTGATATTATAAATATAAATACTTATAATACCAAATAATATATATTCAATATTTATCTATTAGATATTTATGAATTATAATTCGCATTTCAAATGATTAATAACATATATCGTTGATATTGCATGTTTAAAAGAGGTTCTTTCATAGAATTAATATATATTTTGATTTACATATTATTCATTTTATAGTATTATTGTTATAACAATACTTTTAGTTATAGGTATATATAAAATTTATATTACGATAAAACCATAGTAAAGTTTATATTTTGCGAATTACAATATAACTGTAACATCTCATTTGAATAACGTATTATCCGCCATTGGATTCGTTCATAACGTCGGCATTCTTGAACGTCTAGTCTATTGGTACGAAATAGGTTCTCATCAGTCTCCATTTTTGTAAAAAAGAAAAATTACTAAGCATATATTAGTATTTAAATACAAAAGAGATTGTTTATTTGTTGACTTTACAATTAATTGAAGATCGAAAGGATGTTTGGACCAGGGGCTGCTCCAATTGTAGTATTAAGTAAGTTGAAAATCATGAACATGATTAGCATTTGTTTGCTATATTAAAACGAAAATTCTAATTAACGCAATGTCGTGTGCTTTGATAATTGCAGGCCAGAATACAAAACGAGAGACAGGAAGAAAAGTACAGAAAGAAAATATTCAAGCTGGAAAAGTAAGTAATTTAATGTCAAATGATCATGAAACTCCTTTTATGGACTTTCACGATCTTGGCACACCCACGTGCATTTATGTTGTGAATAATCTATGAATTCTTTTAAAATTGTCAAAAGCTATTAATTGAATGTATTGAAATTTTGATTTTTGCCTTATGTGTATTTAATTACGCTACAAATACATATGTATATATATATGTATAAATTATTGCGGTATTAATTGCATGTAGTGTGTGTGTATTATATATATACAGTGTGTCAAAAAACGTCCATATCAAGTATTTATACAGAGACATATATATATTTATTAAATATAAACTTTTAGTTTGTTACTATATTATTAAAGCTATAGAGATTGATTTCTTTTTGTAAAGGCAATCGCAGATGTCATTAGAACATGTCTGGGTCCGCAAGCAATGTTAAAAATGCTAATGGATCCTATGGGTGGTATTGTCATGACAAACGATGGGAATGCTATTCTTCGTGAAATAACAGTACAACATCCAGCTGGAAAATCAATGATTGAAATAGCAAGAACTCAAGACGAAGAAGTTGGAGATGGTACAACTTCGGTAATTGTATTAGCAGGAGAAATTTTGGCTACCGCAGAGCCATTTTTAGAACAAAGTATGCACCCAACTGTTATTATACGAGCATATCGACAAGCTTTGGAAGATATGGTGACGATTTTAAATGAACAAGTCAGTATAGATCTGGATTGTAATGATCGTGATAAATTGATCCAAGTGATAAATTCATGCGTTAGCACGAAGTTTATAGGACGTTGGAGTAAATTAGCTTGTCAGATTGCATTGGATGCAGTTAGTACTGTAATGTTGGAAGAAAATGGCCGTAAAGAGATAGATATCAAACATTATGCTAAAGTTGAAAAAATTCCTGGTGGATCTATTGAAGATAGCACTGTTCTTAAAGGCGTCATGTTTAATAAGGATGTAACTCATCCAAAAATGAGACGTTCTATAAAAAATCCTAGGATTGTTCTATTAGACTGTCCTTTGGAATATAAGAAAGGAGAATCCCAAACTAATATTGAGATATTAAAAGATACTGATTTTACACGAATTTTGGAATTGGAGGAAGAACATGTGAAAAAACTTTGTGAAGATATCATTTTAGTTAAACCAGATTTAGTAATCACTGAAAAAGGTATTTCAGATCTAGCTCAACACTATCTTGTAAAAGCTGGAATTTCTGCTATTCGTCGTTTGAGAAAAAGTGATATCAATAGAGTAGCAAGGGCTTGTGGTGCAACAGTAGTAAATCGTACTGAAGAGCTTAGAGAGGAAGATGTTGGAACAAGAGCTGGACTTATGGAAATCAAAAAAGTAGGGGATGAATACTTCTGCTTTATTACAGATTGTGAAGATCCTAAGGCTTGTACGATTATTTTGCGAGGTGCTAGTAAAGATGTACTAAATGAAACTGAAAGAAACTTGCAAGATGCTTTACATGTTGCACGGAACCTTCTTTTAGACCCTAAACTAGTACCAGGTATGTAAAATCTAGTAAATTTAACATAAGAATAAAATATAATAATATCACACAGTAGTATTATGATCTTATAATTATATTTATTCAGGTGGTGGTGCGGTTGAAATGGCTGTTTCTCGACTTTTGTCTGAGAAAGCAGCAGGTCTTGCTGGTGTTGAACAATGGCCATACAAAGCAATTGCACGTGCTTTGGAAATAATACCTAGAACATTGGCTCAGAATTGCGGAGCTAATACTATTAGAACATTGACGGCACTTCGTGCGAAACATACTACAGAAGGAACAACTTGGGGTATTGATGGAGAGACAGGACAATTGGTTGATATGAAGGAACGTGGAATTTGGGAACCACTTTCAGTTAAATTACAAGTATATAAAACTGCTATAGAAACAGCTATTTTGCTCCTAAGAATTGACGATATTGTCTCAGGAAGTAAAAAGAAGAAATCTGATAATGAACCATCACCCCCAAGTCAAGTGACCGAAGAATCCATGAAAGATTAAATTATATAGCTTTTTTTTAAATTTTAATTGCTTACATCTACGTTTAAGAAATAATTATTTTAAGTAGTAATTGTGTCATTGCAATTTCATTTGCAAATTTGCACAAGAGCTGCTTCACCTTTATGTATACATTTTCGTACAATAAAAATAAATCTTAATAAATTATACATATATAATACTTTTATATATTCCGTAAGTATAAATGACATCAGTGTCAACATTAAAAAGAAATTAAATCTAATAATGTAATTTTTGTATGACGCAGCTATCCGCCTATGAAGTTTTATGCATGTACTTAATTTCTGCAAATATAGTTTGTTAATATTTGATATATATGATTTCATATCGTAATTCTTATCAAAAATGTGTTCTAAAGTGTATACAAACATCGAGCGTGTCTTTATATGTCTTATATAAAGAATAAATTGCCATAGTTTAGATGAGTTTTATTTTACGATCATAACATTTTTTCAGGACATCTTTATGCAGATATTTAATGATTTAATTTGATATAATATTGGCCTGAATCAGTGAAATAAAAAGCATCCTTTACAATTTTTTAACAGGATCCTGTTCCCCAATATCTGAAACTACATGCTGCGCCATTAAGGATATTTGAATTTTCTATAAATTATATATTATATATTCTGTTTGTATATATTTACATTGAAAAAATATAAACAACACTAATCGCATTTAAAACATTTAACAATAATTTTAAACATATTACCATCAACGCCGCTCTGGTAGGATAGTATAGTTATTGCTTATACGTTTGTGCATATTTGTGTGCAAATTCCACTCTTCATATAGAATTTTTATTGTAATATATATATATATGTATATATATACACTTTTCGATACATTTTTGCATTCTGTGATATCATCAAGTTGTAATAAGTTGTGAAGAGTTTTTTTTTAATGTATTTGTTCTAAAGTAAGTATTTATTAAATATTTCAATTGACGTTCTAATATGTTAAGAGAATTTAATACATATTTGATACACCTATGGGAATTCAAGAAAAACAAGGTGGCGTTTCGTACGATACAGGTATATCGATTGTGTGTGTAGGGTGGCCGGCATGGATGAAGGCCAGCGAAGGCCGTAGAATGCCATACGATTTTCGTAACGGATATTCGGAAAACTCGTTGTTGTTCAAATACATCGAACAATGATCACAGACGTGAGATGATGCCTGGGATGCCGAATAATTCTCGTCAACTGGTTACTTCTAACGGTGGTAAATTATTAATTGGAAACAATTGTTTGTAGCATTTTTACATTTCCGTTTTTATTAAAGCTTGACAGATGTTTAACGTATTATCATTAATTTTTAACTTAAGATTCACGTTACATTATCATTTCTATATACCTGTTTATACGTTAACATGAAAAAAAAAGATTAATTGACATGTTATTGATATTTATGTATATGTTTCTTAATATATTTTTGTTTATTTTTTACAAAAGGTTAATCATTTATTTATGTAATATTATTAGATTTTTTCAAATATTTTAATTAATATTGAATACGATTGTGTTATGTAACTATTTCACTAAGAAGTTTACTAACTTTTTTTATAATTTGATCACTTTTCAATTTTCATTATACTGCCATACTTTAATGATAGTTTAAAACATAAATCTTTTTTAGTTACTGATATTTGTGTGTGCATATGCGTGTATACGTGTGTGTGAGAGGATTTAAAATTAAATATAAATGTTAATAATTTAAATTTATTGCGAATAGATAGTTGTGATATTACAGAAAAATGTGTTCCTTAGACTCTGAGTGGGATTCCTTGATGGAAGTTCATCATGAACCAATAGAAAAAAATTATGAGTTATTAGAAGAAATTGGAAAGTGAGTATTTAATTATTTAATTTGTTATTTTTCAAATATTGATATCTGCTTGTTTATTAAAGGGGTCAATTTGCCATAGTACGAAAATGTGTAGAGATAAAAACTGGAGCATTATATGCAGCCAAAATTATGAGAAAAAGGAGAGTTGCCAGAGGAGTAGCTGCTGCAGATATTGGTAAGTATTGATGTTAACGCATTATTTTCTAACAAATCAAATATATACAAATTCTTTTTAGCTCGAGAAGCTGGTCTTTTGGCACGATTAAGACATCCCAATATTGTTTCATTGCACAAAGTGATAGATACAGGCACAACAGTTGTATTACTTTTAGAGTTGATTTCTGGAGGAGAATTATTTCATTGGACACCATCGGGTGAAGTTGATGCTGCTCATGTGGTTTGTATTTAAGAACATAGAATATGTAATCGCTTATATTGCTACTCATCATTTCTTTATAAATGATTTTTTTTTTATTGATTACAAAAAGTATAACTTATACGGTATACATTTTTTTTTACTTCCAAAGGTACGTCAAGTTTTAATGGCACTTAGTCATTTACATTCTCATCAGGTGGCTCACTTAGATATCAAACCTGAAAATATTCTTCTTTCATCTCCTCCTCCTATGCCAAGCATTAAATTAATAGGTAATCCATTCATGTTTGAAATATAAAAATGTGACAGTTAAGTGTTAAAATTAATTTTCTTTTCAGACTTAGGTCTTTCGCATCGTTTGGTTCCTGGTTCAGAACACAGAGCGTTGTTTGGTACTCCTGAATTTGTAGCACCAGAAATTGTTAATTATGAACCATTAAGTCTTGGTACAGATCTTTGGGCGGTTGGTGTTCTTACATATATTCTTTTGAGTGGTGCATCACCATTTTTAGGAGAAGATAAACAAGAGACATATGCAAATGTAGCAGCCTGTCAATATCAATTTGATAATGAATACTTTAGTAATGTATCAGAAATTGCTAAAGATTTTATAAGATCCTTGTTGATCAAGGATCCAAAGTAAGTAATAATATACAGGGTGTCCCATATAACTCTAGTCACGATTTTTTAAATACTTGCGATAACCTGACAAAAAAATACTTTAAACAAAAGTTGATCTGTTTTCGATTAACTATACATTGCAATAAAAAAAAGTTCGAAAAATTTTTTTTTTAATGTTTTTTAAGGTAACCTTTATTTTTTTAAATGGCACTTAGTATTTTTGACTTTACAATATTATAGCCCGTATTAATACGAGTTCAACGAACTAATATACCATGACCTTTAGATGACCTTAAAAGCAAAAAAATGACAATCTGCTTTAATGAACAAAACTTGTTTTTATTATGTAAAAAATCGAAATTACATTCGATTCAGGAACCTTGATTATATGAACGCAAACGATTTCGTTTAAAAATCACGTTAAATGTTCGAATTGAAATCCAAGTTCTTGTAGGCACAATTCCACTCTACGTAGTAAATTTCCATTAGTTGCTCTTACGATACTGTCGTAGCGAAGTTCTTTGCATGGTGCTTTAAATGTTCCTTATTTTTTAATGTAAAAGCATAAACTTTCGACTGTAAATAGGCTGGAAACAGCACTGTGGTATTATTTGTGTTTTGTTTAAGTAACAATAAATTACACGCATAAGTAAATTTTTTGTTTTTAAAAGCACTTGTGCACACAACAAAGGTTGTTCGTCGATGATAAGAAAAATAATTTTCTGTTGAAATTTTCATTTCTTTACTTTCCAGGTCATCCAAAGGTCATAGTATACTATATCGTTGAGTTCGTATTAAGCAATATTTCATAGATTTAAATTAAATATTATTTCAGAGAAAGAGGAAGTGCAGAATCGTGCCTTAAACATCCTTGGATCCTTACGGTGTGTCCATAAATATTATTATTGTTATAAAGTAATCTTATAATACATTGTTATGGTATTTATTTATTTTTTGTATTTATTACGCATGAATATAATATAATTTTCAACATGAACGATCGTTCATAACGCACTGAATGCTTTTTTAGTTAAAAAGATAAGAAATTATGTATTGTACAAAAATTACATTTTGTAGAGAGAAATCATTTTTGCACTTTGTGTTTTGTTTAAATCTTGTTAATACTTCTTTTAAAATATAATACAGACACACAAAAATTTAAATGATGTATCCTATCCACTATATGCAATTGGTTCCATAGTAGTAAATACATAGTTTATATATATGAGACATAAAATTATTGTAATTATTATATTCCTTTTTCCTTCAGGAATCTGAAGCATCTAATGGACTTGGTGGAGCTATGATCAGTGCTGTCAAGCGTGGTTGCGTTGAAGCTGTCTCTCAATTATTGTTGCAAGGAGCCCCATTGAACATGAAAGATTCTGTATGAAGCTTTTATTTAATATTTATTAATGTGTTAAAATTATATATATAAATATAATAAATATCTTATATTAATATATAAATATATTATATTTTTTAAAGAAAGAAGATACACTTTTACATTTAGCTTGTGAGGCTGGAGATGAAGGAATGGTTACGTTATTAATAGAAAATGGAATAGATTTGGATACACCAAATAAAAAAGGCCTAACGCCATTACATGTGGCTGCTAGGCATGGTAATATCAATGTTGTTAGACATTTGTGCCTTGCTGGTTGTGACGTTGATAAGACGAATCGTGGAATACGCGCTGATGTTACAGCAATTAAATATGGTTATCCAGATATTGCAAATCTATTAGACAAGCTTCGAATAGTGAGTTTTCTTTTATAAATATGTAGTTTATATAAAAATACTTTAAATATTAATATCACGTGATATTATTTTAGCCAAGTCAACGTGAAAATTATATTAGACAATTGCAACCAACGCATAGGCCAATTGATCGTTTACATATAAGACTTTTGGGACATTGTGCATCAGGAAAATCTTCTTTAATTAGTTCCTTGAAATCTGGAATTTTTAGTTTCGGTTTTTTTCGGAGATCTAGAAGCCAAAATTATTCAACAAAGGTATATCATACAATATTAATCTTATTAATATTATATATTCTCTATATTAGTTAAAATAATGTTTTAAAAAGAATAACTTTATTCAGCGAGAACCAAGTATTGAATTAGATGTGACTAGTAAACATGGTTCTCTTAGTTTTGAATACAGTGATAGTGAATATGAAGGTACACAAGGTGTAGAATGGAGTCGTGGAAATGTAGGTGAGGAAAAATAAATTTTTTCAATACATGTGATAGATTATAATTTTAGTATAAAACAGTATTATATACATTGTTATCATTTTTTTTTATAGGAGGAGAATGCGTATTTTGGGAATTATGTGGCAGAGAAGAATACTTAGCATCTTACCATTATGTACTTACATTTCAGCAACCAGCAGTTCACCTTATTACAGTTAGTCTTCGAGAACCGCTTACTGTTCAACTTCAGCAAATTAAATTTTGGCTACGTTTTATTGTAGATCGAATTGCGCCAAACAATATTGGTATGTAAAAGTTTATTTTTAATTGTATTTTATTGCATGTGTGTGTATTTTTTTTATTTTTCTATATAATATTTTTGTTTGTTAAAGGGTTTGCTGGCAAATGCAGTGATATAAAAGTAATTTTAGTGGGTACTTATGCGCCAGAGCCTTTAGCACCAAATTCCAGTGGTGGTAGTCTTCTCGCACCACTTTTACCTTTTTTGAAAGATTTTACATTAATTTTGGGGGATGAGCCTCAAATGGTAGCGGTGGATGCAACCAATCCTTCTAGCCCTGGTTTGAAGCTGCTCAGATCTTATTTAAATAATGCAAGGATGGAGTTTCTTGAGGTGAAGCAACAATATTTCTCACGTTGAACGTGATAACACTTTATCACGCGCACTAGAAGAGAAAATGTTTCTCACTTCTAATTTCACAATAAAAAAAAAACATATATATACATATATAAATACAAGTTTCTCAATTTTCATCAAGTTGTGAGCACTCTGTAAGCATTTTCAGTCTCTTCTAGTTCTTGCTCTATCTTTAAATATGTCTTCTATACTTCAGTATACTCTCTATGCATTTCAGAGTATACTAAGTGCACGATATCATAGCATGCTTGATATCTAGTACGAACAGGTCCGTTTAACGAATAATTGATTAAAAGAGAAGATTTGTGTCGTTTATAGATATATAACATATCTCTCTTTAGTCAATTTATAATAATTACATTATTTTTTATAATATTATATTATATAACTTTACAAAACGGTCCTGGTCAAAAACTATTTTTCACTTTGCATATGTACACTATGTCTGGCAGTGTTAAAATATTGGTGAACTAAGCAAGGAATTCAAAAATATATAAATATTTTTGCTACATTATGCTTTCTTCACCAATTCTTGGTCATCGATCCAATGCATGGTTAATTTAATACAATTGTCAGTAAATCAAGTCATTGAAAGTAAATATTTATGTGTTTCACAATCTTCTATCACATTGATTATTTGCAATATCTGACTAACATAAGCACAAGTAAAACATTAATGAAATACATGAACTTGTAAAAACAGATTCTTATCTTTAGATTTTTGTTTACTTTTGGATAAGAGATATAAAGTTTCTATAAGACTTATTACAACAATTTACTCTATTTAAAAAATTTATATATATATATAAATAAGATCTGTTTTGAAAAGTTATTGTTTAAATATTAACATCTCTATATTTGATCATTTATTCCATTGTATCTATTACATGATCGAATGACTAATAACATATGTTTTGGTTGCTGATTATTTGGCTATTAAAGTTTATTAATATCAGCCTTAATGCATGCCATGCATGATGTAGGATGGACCGGAAGTTGCAGAAAGTTTTCTCCGACGTGACACGCCGCGTGAAGCGGCCATGTACGTGCCCCTGGCGAATCTTGATAAACAGGTCGATCCATTTCTCAATTCCTTTGATAAAAGTGATGTCTCTAAAAAGAATTCTACTTATTTTAAAGTAGATGCTTTAATGCTTTGCCCCAAAAGTACATACTACGTGCACTATTATCAAATGTAATAAAGCATAAATATCTCTCTTGTATATATTTTATGCATCAATATGTGTTATAAATTTTTGTATGTCTATATAATTGATATAGAATTTTTACTATAGAGTGCTTTGGTATGGACTGGTCTTGCTGAATCATGGAGGACATATGTACAATCTTTGGAAGTACCTCCAGTAATGCTTACACAGGATGAATTTTTGAATGAAATCAGAAAAATCAATCCATTGGTTTGCTTAGAGCATTCCAAACAACTTGGATTACAATTACAGGTATATATACACAGGTATATAGTCATTCTAATGCTACGGCTAAGCTAGCTATTGAGTTGTATTACTCTATGTATAGCTTTGCCGATGAGTGAGTATTAATGATATTATTTTTAGTACCATGATTGGTACATCAATGTTTGTAACAATTTATTTAGTTTCATCTACATTAGTATAAAGTAACAGCTGAACAAGGTATAATATTTTTATATAACTATTATAGTGACTTTTTGTCCTAAAAGACCACCCGACTGGGAGCTACTATAATGATGCATAGTGCCTGAAGTTATACTTTTAAACTCTTCTCGACAAATAAATTGTATTTATTGTAGAATTATATATATTACAGAATTTAGGAGAATGTTTACTTCTTCCTGGAGACTTAATAGTTCTTAGTCCAGAATGGTTTTGGCAAGATGTTATCAATTGGCAATTATGTCTTGATCTACGAGGTCGTTTTGGGGGACGTACTACAGGAGTTTATACTTTAGAAGATTTTCAGGCACGATGTCCTTGTCCTGCGAGTCAAGCTCTACAAGCTTTACAGGCTGTTAATTTGTGTGTTCCGGTATATTTTCGATTTTTATATATTTTTATCTATTTTAATAACTACTTAGGAAATGTAAAAAATAATATTTTGTTAAAATTTTTTATAGTGTGAAGTAGATGATGATGAAGTGGAATATGAATTACCTTGCTTGAATCTAGTGGAACGTCTTCCTGGTTTATGGGAGCCATGGAAATCATCTACGAATTCGTTGCCACATGCCGGTCTTCGTCTTTGTCCAGCAGAGGCTCCTTTATACCATTTATCTCCGATATTTCCGCACTTACAAGTATGAATTATTTTTCAATATCTTATATGCATATCAGATAGAGAACATTTTTTAAATTTTAACGAGTTTCTAATAAATAGGCTCAATTGCGAAAAATTACTCAAACTTGGGATCCATCAAATTCGGATTTATATCAATGGTGGAGAGGCTCAAAACTGTGTGTGGGTCCTTGCGAAAGTATCGTAACATTTGAAGAGGAGGAACAAAGCTGTATAGAAATTCGAGTACGAGGACCTTGTGGCTCTAGTGCTCAATGTTTTGGACTTTTTAGTGTTATTTTGGATGCTGTTAATGCTACTCTTGACTTGGTAGCACCTGGAATGCTACTTGAGAAGCACTGGCTTAGTCCAAGTCAGCTTCAAGGATATAGCGACGTTAGTAGTTTTAATTATATATATTTCGCGTGGTATATTAATTTAAGAGTAATTAATATATTTTTTTTTATGATATCGTAGGTAATACATTCTTGGGAACCTGCAACAATAGTGTCTGCTTTAATAGATAAAAACTTGGAAGAAGCTATACTTAAAAATCCAATTAACAATCAAGAGGAAAGTATTTGGGACATTGTTGGTTGTGGGCTACCTATGATGGAGAATTGTCTTCCGGGTACAAGACAACTTCTTAAGAGTATAAAACCTGCTGTAAAAAGAAGATTAGCTGAGATGCTAGATCCACCTGATCATCATGGGAGAGATTGGTGTCTTCTTGCCGTTAGATTGGGTTTAGGAGATCGAGTTGCACAATTGGACAGTACAGTGGACAGTCCGACGCTTAGGTTAGTAAAAATGTGGAAATAGCATAAATTATTTGACATTAGTTAATATTGTAATAAGATTATTTCCATAGGTTACTAAATTGTGCAGGCACGGATTGTACTGTTAGTTCTCTTATACAACAGTTACGTGCACTCGATCGTGGAGATGCTGTGCATCTCTTGCTTTCTCACACGCCAGTGTATATTTTATCAATGGCTATTGACTCTGAAACAGGGTCTAATCTTTCTAGATGACGATGCTGCGCTTATCGACGATGCATCAATACTTTCTAGATTAAAAACCAAATTTTTACATACTGCAGCACTTGAAATTGCCAAAGCATCACTATTTCCGCCCGTTATAAATGTTGTATTAATTATGTAAGTATACTAAGTATTTATGTCATATCTTAATGACATCAACTGCATTTATTATGTAATTTTATACAATGTCAGTTTAAAAAAATAACGTATGAGTGGCATTTTGCAAATTGATTAACTTAGACTAGATAGTTTATGCGACGAAATTAAAAACGTTGAAGATTTTTTACAGCTGGATTTAAGGATGTACGCGATTACATCTTCAATCAGTAAACTATACTTTTTAAAGGTACAGAGAAAACGTTTGTCTTTATACAACATTCGTGTCATGTTCATTGCATTGACATAAATATATAATAGGTATTATATGTATTATACAATATTGCTGTAGATTATTTAAAGAAATCTTATTTCTCTAAATTGCATTCTAACGCATTAGTATACAAATTTTTTTGCATCATGTTATCATTCTTTACAATGCTATAAAAAAAGAATCAGTCTTTTCGAAGGTAGGAAAACAAATCAATATGCTACATATCTAGCCAAAAACAAAAGTACCGTTATAATACCCCAAAAATTTATATCCATGAATATTTCTAAATGTTATGCGTTAGTATAAAAAAAGAAACATTTCATACTACACACATATAAATAGAAATAAAATAATATTCAATTTGATATCGATATTCTTTCGAAAGCTTTTTTGGTATCCATATAACAGTACCTTATCAAATATCAGTTGTCAATATGCACTGTTTTCATTTAGCGAAGTCTGTATATAATATTTGTATGTGAATGAAAACGAAAAAAATTTGCACAATTTTTAAAATTAAGTATGCTGTGTGATAAGTTTGTATAAGCTGTACATTTCTTATTATATTGCTACGTATAGCTGCGAAGGACTTTATACTAAAAATTTCACTAGTAATATATAACTTGGTTAGTAATTTAGAAAGTAGTTACGGTAAATTAAAAAAAAAAAAAAGAAATTTTTCCATTATCTACCTATGGATTACATGCTTATTATGTTATTATAATTTTTGTGAATTGATTTCATGCTGGGGCATGAGTTTTTATAAAATATTTAATACACGTTTTTTTTGTCAGAGTATATGTATATATATATATATATATATATACGTGTATTTAAGAGATATATAAATAATGTATATATATGTATATTTATGTGTGTATGTATAATGATGTTTATGTATGTTCTGGATATTAGACTACCTTTTTATTGAATTTTATTTTTAAATTATTTTTTGTTTCTTTCCTCTTCTTCTTTTATTTATGGNTCAGAGTATATGTATATATATATATATATATATATTATTAGACTTCCGGAAGGAAAAATTTTTAAAGAATTTAATATCTCTTTTTAAGGTTGAAAATTTCTAATGAATTTTATCGTTTAAAAACGTTGTTCTAATCAAATAACGTAACGTATTGTTTAAACGTACTAATGTATTTACAAGTCGCGAAGATTGAATGTTACTTTTTAAGGACAAGTAAATATGCATACATTTTAAGTTTATATTATATTTATAATAATAATAATTAAAATGCCAAACACAAAAATTACATATGAAATATAATATTACGAATAAAATAAGAATTTGAAAGTTTTTGTATATTATTTTATATTTCTACACATTATATATTTCAAAAACATACAGTTTCATAACTATTTTATTCTATTTAAGACTTTGTAAAAATGTATTCTCTTTGCTTGCTATTAGCATTTAAATATGTTTTTTAATTTTTGTTATGAGAAGAACAATTAATGTATCTATGTATGCAAAATTTCAAGAATTTCGAAAATTTGCGATACGCTATCAAAAGTTTGTGTTCTAAAAGGTTTGCTTTTTGTGATATAGTATTAACTAAAAGAAAAAAAATTAAAAAAATGTCTACAGATATACTTGGAACAGTGAGACTGTGCACGATAAGTGCGTGCAGTTTGAAAAATATTTAAGAAATTTAAAACATAAGGAAATAGTTATTTGTAAGTTCTAAAGGGTTTCTAAAAAAAGGTGTAGCGGGAGTATCTGAAATATATACAGTATCTGTACTAGATTTTTTTTTTCTTTTAATTTTAACCGTACTCCTTACATACACATATACACACACATACACAAAATTTATGTTAAATTCTATGTATTGTATTATATAATAACAAAACCTTATGCATAATCTAAGAACGTAAATATATATACGTCTTGTAAAACTTAATTCTTCTCTAAAACTATGTTCTGGATATTAGATCGAGAATAAAATTGATCTGTTATGACACGTATTGTAACTGATATATGTATACATACAGTAGTGAAGTTATTTGCACTTAAAATTCTGCAGTCCATTTTGTTCAACCCAAGCTCGTTCCGTTTAAAATCTTCGTTCCAATTGCCTCCTAATTTTCAAAAGTTTGTCTCTGGCGCGTTTGAGTTAGGTTTAATTTCACGTATGCTTTGCGATTCGATTGGTCGATCGGTAACTGTATGAGCGGGAAAATTCGAATGTTCAATTAGAAGAAAATTGATGAAATTGATGAATTGAAAAATTGAGTACAGTGACGAAGAACAATGCATCGGATATTGCATTCCCAATGTTCGCTGTTTACAATGGCCACTCGGTTACGTGGTCAATCAGAAAACAGGAACGAGATTCTTTTAGAGGCCGAGAATAGCATGGGAAGACGGAGATCGCGTTTCGCGGCTAGTAGTCAGTATAGTGAGGAGGATCGACCAGTTAAGAGCCAGGGTAAAATCGGGACCATAGCCAAAGTTGCCAAGCAATTATAGAATTGGATTCGATCGAAGAGTTCGTGGAGGCCCGTGCCACACCGGTTTCGTTTTATTTTAGCTTAGCTTTCGAAGGCATCCGGTTGTGCATTCTCACATCGTGGATCATCGCTACAATATCACAGTAAGTGATATACTCTTAACTTAATAAAAAATCATTAACTTTTCTTCGGTATTACGACTTATCGTTATTAAATATGATCGTGTTATTCATGAAATTTATTTGTATGTTTTTGTAGAAGATCTTTTTTTCTAACGTACAGTAAATAACTATTACATTACAGAGAAAGAACAAGTGTTAATGGTCATTTCATATTACGTGATCTATGCATGATCTATGCATTCGCGGTATTAAAGTTTTATTTTTATATTTATTATATTTTTCTTGTCTTTATTAGGTTTAGAAAGTTGAGAAAGATCATCGGTAAGAAAGACGCCAAGAGCCGCCCATCATCATGGAGGCGATTAAGAAGAAAATTGCGGCGTTGAAGATGGAGATGGACACCGCGAATGAAAAAGTCGAATTGAATGAAAATAAAGCGAAGCAAGAAAATATGCGAGCTGATAAATTGAATGATGATTTGAGAGATTTGCAGAAACGATTGGACCAACTCGAGAGGGATTACGAATTAACGAAGACTCAGCTTGAACAATCTACCGCCGATTTGGAACAATGCGAAAAATCGTGGTCTAGAGTGCGTAAATATGATTTTTATTTTTTATTCCTCTTTTTATCAATTTTCTCTCGGTTAAAAATGAATGAATGAATGAATTGATTTTGTTATATTAACAGGCTGAACAAGATCGAACGTCGTTGACGAAAAAGGTTCAGGAAATTGAAGCGACTCTTACTAAGAAAGAAGAATTACGTCTTACCGCTCAGACGAAACTTGGTCGTGCGACGGAACTCGCTGATGATGCACAAAGGTTTGCATTTAGTGACCATTAGATTCTGAGCAATAACACGACAAATCTATTATACACACAACACACACACAGTTTAGAGAAGGATGATTGATAATCGTTGAAGAATACCGAAGAATACTTAATTGCAGTTTCTTTCTGCAGAATGTGCAAAGTGTTGGAGGATAGGAGTCGACTCGACGAAGAACGTACGCAAAAGCTGTTGACGGAATTAAAAGATGCGAGGTTGATAGCCGAAGATGCTGATGCGAAATCAGATGAAATTTCAAGGAAATTGCAATTCGTTGAAGAGGAACTCGAAGGCGCGGAAGAAAGAGTTAAGACGAGCGAAGCGTTAGTATACATTATTCGTCGAATGATGTTATGTCGAGTATTCTGAACTATAACAACTTGATCTAAATCGAAATATTTTCGTTTCAACAGTAAGATCATTGAGCGAGAAGACGAATTATTCATCGTGCAGAATATTGTCAAGTCGTTGGAGGTATCCGAGGAAAAGGTAAGTTACGTATCTTTCACAGTTACGTTGATAACAATGATGCGTAACGGCGTTTAATTGTAGGCGAATCAACGAGTGGAGGATTTTAAAGTGCAGTTAAAGTCACTGAAGAAGAAATTAAAGGAAGCCGAGAAACGTGCTATTCTTGCCGAGAGGACAGTCAAGTTATTATTGAAGGAAGTAGATACCAAAGAAGGTATTATCACAATTGTAATTATATCGGTTAAGAATGAGCGAAAGTTAAATTAACTTGGAACATAAATTTGACGTCGCACGTTGATTTACAGACGAGCTCAGAGAGGAGAAGGAGAAATACAAGGCTGTTTGTGACGACATGGATGCCACGTTCGCCGAAATGACGGGTTATTGATATCGTCTAGAAGAATTCGATTTTACATTATTTTATTACATCTTAAGCGCTTTTTCCGCTTATTTGCTACATCTAACATGGACGTCCTTTCATTTTTGTCCGATGTGCTTATATGCTGATTCGTGTCATTATTTTAATCTATTAAGGAATACTTATATGGCTTTAATATAATTTGCTTCGCGATAAGTTAACTGTCGTAGAAGGTATGCACGCTGTTAGTTCTTAATCGTAGCTGCTTTGCTCTATGCATAACACCTTGCCAAGATCTACGGGGTCAGTGAATACTGGCTCACGGTCGCTTGAGAAACTGATACTTTCTTCAGATAGAACTGATACGTCGCCTCTTTTCTTTCAGAAGCATCTACGTGGATAAATTTGGCGAGATCGCGATACGTGACAAAAAAAAAGTACGATACTACTCTTCTTTCCCTTTTTATTGTTGTATTCAGTTCTGTATTTTCAATAAATGCCTATCACGACAAAATTGCTATCTACTACGATTATTCTCGATTATTAGTTATAAATACTAAGACTTAAGCTTTTGTGAGTAGACCTATCATCTATCACGAGAAAACTGTATAACTACTATCGAAGAAATACGCTTGGAAAAGAGCTACTTATTTTTTCGTCTATTTCTTTTTATACGAGTTATCGTCGGTCAGTTGTTGTAAACGGGCGGAATAAATCAGACCAACACGCGAACTAGTCGAAGAATTCGTTTGAGTCTAACTAAAGAACCTGGCGCATTGTTTCTTTTGCATTTCTTCGAGTCTATAAAGCATTGTCTTGATCGGTCATCGAGTGCAGTAACCCGCGAGCTTTGGATTAGAAGGTTCGTTGTTACTTTATTATCGTGATATACACATAGTATATCGATATAGACTTCAATCGAACTATGAACGCGATCAAGAAACGTTTGCAAACGTTGAAGGTCGAAAAAGATTTGGCGATAGATAAAGCTGACGTGTGCGATCGACAGGCAAAGGAAGCTAATCGTAGGGAAGAAAAATTAAAGGATGGTGTACAAGAACTTGCAAAGAAATTCATTCAAATGGAACATGATTTACAAGTGAGCAAAAAACAATTAAAAAAATCGATTAAGAGTCTCGAACTGAAGGAAAGTATTTATATCATGGTCAGTGAACAATTTACAAAATATCCTTCGTTTTCTTTCTTTCTTTCTTTCTTTCTTTTCTTGTTCTTATTTATATTATAATCATTCGAATGTTTTCAGACGCAATCCGAATTGGCGATATTGAATAGAAAGATGCAACAGTGTTCGCAAAATTTAGAAAAATCTGAAGAACGACGATTAGTTGTACAAAATAAGTTAACGGAAGCAGTGGAAACTGCGGAAGATGCAAAACGGTATGTCACGAGATTTCAATTTATTGTGATTTCTAATATTCTTTATATTATTATTTACAATAGAAAAACATTTTTTTACGTAGAATTTGTAAAGTTCTGGAGAATAGAAGCAAATTGGATGAGGAAAGGATGGATCAATTAACAGCACAATTAAAAGAAGCTAGACTTATTGCCGAAGATGCCGATACTAAATCCGACGAGATTTCACGAAAATTGGCTTTTGTGGAGGATGAACTCGAAGCCGCAGAAGACAGAGTTAAATCGAGCGAAGGGTACGTTCTTATATATATAATAATAACGCTATATTATAATAAATGTAACTTTTATTCTATACTTACATTTTTGTCCGTAGCAAAATCGCCGAACGCGAGGACGAATTGTTTATCGTCGGTAATATATTGAAGTCCTTGGAAGTATCAGAAGAAAAGGTAAGACACAATTTACGTAACATCGACAAATACGATCGTAATTCTACGGTATTTTATTTTTATCCTTATAGGCCAATCGAAGAGTGGAGGCATTCAAAGCGCAATTGAAGGAATTGAAAGTTAAATTAAAATCGGCTGAGAAGCGGGCAATAATAGCCGAGCAAGCCGTCAAGGTGCTTGTTAAGGAATTAGATTCGAGAGAAGGTGGGAAAATTAAATTGACTTTCTTTTTCTTCCTTTTTTCTTTCTTTTTATCTTAAAATTTAACTTCGAAGATATTAACGTTTATATATACTCACGTATATGTTTCAGATTATTTGTTTAAAGAAAAGGAGAAGTACAGGTATATGTGCAACGATATGGATTCCACTTTTGCCGAACTTACAGGATTTTAAACGAGTCGATATTTTATTCGATTGGATTATTCAACTTCTCTCGTTATCTTTTTCGTTTAGGATGGTGTTGTTGTATACTTTTGTATATAAAAGAAAATGATATATAACGAAAAAAACGGATTATTTGTTTTACACGATATCAATTTATTTAATCGATTCTACGATCGACGCAGTGCTTCGAAACTTTATACCGTCGACTTTGAATACGGTTAGAGTGGAATAATGCTCCAGTTCATTTATTTATTTACGTCGTTTAATCGCAGTCTCGCAACGGAAGAGAAACTTGGCAGTTAGCGGAGATATCAGTTTATTGACAATTAAAATCACGATGAGCTTTTTCATCTTTCTTTCCTTTTTTTTCTTTCTTTCTTTCTTTCTTTCTTTCTTTCCCTCCATTTTTTTTCTCTTATTTTAGTTCGAGATGATACTTCAAAGGGGGAAAAGAGGGGTCGGGTGACGCTGGGCAGGGAAGGGGAGGGAAATGAGATTCTTAGATCGTTTGCACAAGCATACCACATTCGCGCAAGATACTTTTTACAACGACATTAATAATAGTATAGTAATAATCGTTTGTTTGATTTGCTCTCACATCTCATTTAGTCTTTTTCTTCGTTCTGCGCGAGAAAGTCGACGATCGAAAGAAGACGGTAACTTCGAATCGCGATCGGAAACTGGATCGAACGCCAACGAATAGATTTTAATTTTAACTTTCAAAGATATTATTCGTAAGGAGATCAATAGAATTGATCGACCCAATATGATAAAACATATGTATATAAATACCGTACGCTATACGTACGAGGGTCGTTTATGAAATAATTTAGCGAGATTTAATCGTGTCATTTTTTATTTTATTTCAGTGTATAGAATGATAATGATGTATCGTTGCGAAGCTGAGAAGAAGATTCAAAATGACACAGCTAGAAATATACGACGAACAATTATTTCACATATATATTGCATAATGTCAAAATCTTTTCTTAACCTTTTTTTTTCTTTTTTTTTTTTTTAGAAGAAAAATTCCGTCATTTTTTTCCTCGAAATATCTCGCTAACATATTTAATGAACGGCCATCGTATAATCCCGCATTGTAAATTCGTGGCACTGTAATCTGCCTCACCGAATCGTCAACGTAGAAAAAAAGGATCGACGAAATTCGACCGCAATGAAAAAATGTACAAAAATTCGGCGGACGATCGAGTGCCCGATTTTAAACGCGCCTTTTTTTCTTCGTAAACAATACCCGCTTCCCGGTAAATGATTCTAACGAATTCAAATCGAACTCTACGAGTTTGATTGACGTGCTTCTTTTTTTTTTTTTTCTTTTTTTATTATTTTATATACACCAACGTACGTATCCTCTGTAAATACGTAACGCGCATCTTTGCTTCGAGTTCTTTGAAGAACGACGATAAAATTTTGTTGAAGATATTTTGGAATGGTGGTTTTGTTTGCTTTAGTTTTATATACTATATATGTATGTATCTTGAAATCGTATCGTCAATTTTGAAAAAAAAAAAAAAAAATAGGTTAAGAGACGAAACGTTATCTTCAACAAAATTGAATCGTCCTTGCTCTTTCATACATTCATCATACGCATATACCATTCGGCCTCGTCTTCGCATTGTCGCGCACCATTTTATGTTAGTTTAGGAAAGTAATGACCATAATCGGCCAATGAATATCTTATTAATAATTATTAATCTTGGTATAGTGTTCCCAAGTGTTAGCGCAGTTTTTGTTTCTTACGCCAAAAGCAGTCTTTCGGAAATAATGTGATTGTTACCAAAGACAATGAAGATCAGTCGAGGTTATTATTGGATTGGATTCATTCGATAGTAGTCTGCAGACTGGCAGTGTCGTGAAAGTTTTTTTGGAACTTCGAATTGTTAAAGATTCAACCTTTATTTACTCTATCGACGACTACTTACGGTCACCGATTCGACAAAAATTGAATGATTATTTTTGTTCTTTCTTTCTCTTATTACCGGCCGAACGAAAGTCGAACAAACGCAGGATAGCAACAGCGATGTTTAGTGATATTTTCTTTTCTGTTTTTTCTTTTAATTAGTAATTAGATGAATTTTTTTTTTCTCCTTTTTGTTCTTTTTTTTCTTTTTTACGAGCGTGCGCGACATTCGAAGAGAGATTACACTTTCCTGCGATTCTCCTGTATCGTTTACCTTTTTTCTTTCATTATCTATTTATTTATTTTGCTCTCCACCTTTCTATCTATTTTTCTTTTTTTTTTACCTCTAAATCTCGCTTCGAAGAGTGAACAATAATAATTTGTAGAGTTGGATAAAGTACACTCTATTATTCTTACTAGATTCTTATTTTCGTCGCACGGAAAAACGTCCTATTTAGAAGTTTTTCGTGATCGTAACGGACTTAAAGTAATTAACGATGTGTACTCGTACCTTATAAATTCTTACAATGTAACAGAGTCCAACGATTCATCGAGTCTCGTCCAGAGGACGAAAATCATCTCCATCTTTCTATTCATTCGTTCCACTAATTTTCATTATCTTTTTTTTTTTTTTTCTTTATCTTTATCAATCCCTCGACCTACATGTTATATTCTCTTCTATTTGGCTCTTTGCACTGTCCGTTTAAGTGCTTCGTTGCGATGCTAGGAAGAAATGTGACACCGTACAAAAAGATGTCGCTTATCGGAAACGTGTTGAATAAATTATTCAGAAAATTTGTATTAACTAGAGATAAAAATCAGTCTCGTTAAACGTATCCCAATGATTCCGATACGTTACATTTTGCGTAAAAAGAGTTGAAAATTTTGCCGATATATGGCTATCATCCTTTGATAACCGATCGATATGTGCTTTCGATTATTCTCTCTCGAATAAAGTGATCATAAGAACTATATATATATATAGTATATATTACGAAGGTACGTGAAGGACGAAGAAGACCAATATCTTTTTTCGGTGTCACCTTGCATCCCTTCATCGCATTAGATGATTTTCAAATTATACGAGTATATTATTTCATTTCTTTCCTTACTTTTATATTCTTTGGCACTCACGCGTATATATGATTAGAAATTTCTATAGATCGTGTCAACGCACGCCCATTTTTTTTTAACATGCACATGCTTAATGTATAGCGTTTCTCGTCACCGTGTCATTTAAAGTCTTTTTAAATCGGTCGTCATTACGTTAAGTTTTGCTATATTTTCTTTTTCTTTTTCTTTCTCTTTCTTTTTTTCTCTTTCTTTCTCTCTCTCTCTCTCTCTGTATTTTATTCGATGTTGTTTATTTAAAAAGTATCATAGCTTTTTGACGAGACACGGAAAGAAGATTAAATTGTATTCTTTATTTATTTATAACTTGGACCACGAAAAGGGATGAAAGGGTCTTCTGGAAGAGAATTTGGATTATTCGGTCGATCGTGGTAACGCGCAGAAAGTTAGACGGCGATAGAGTAATCGGAGGAAGGATTATTTTGAGTGCTCGGTCTTGACCAAAGGGAACTCCTCAGGCCTAGTTTGAGCTTTTTTAAAGAATCGATGTCACATTCGGCCTCGCTCAGCTCAGGACGATCACCATTTCCGTGTGGCGGTACGATGTTGCCTTGATTTCCTGCTACAAAAGCAGTCTCCGCAACCGATATTGGAGGAAGCAACGTACGCAGTGAACTCCTGCTGGGAACATGCCATCTAAAAAGATAGCCGTACAAACAAAAATCAAATTTATTCTATGCAAATTAGAAACTATTATAAACAAAAATTTATTAAAAGTATAAGAAATGATAAAGTTATAGAACGAGAATAATGATCAAAATTGATTTAATGTTAAAACATATATCAACGAAATTGAAGAACCATTTAAATTAAATTAAACATTGATAAATGAAAAATATTATTGATTTGCTATTTTATATAATTTGTTTTATCACATACGTATATGTGATGTATAAGTTATAGAATAAATAAATTAGCTTTAAACTATTTTTACGTATATGTGATATTTATAAAGGATACTTTTGTGGCTTATTTAGTATACTTTATACATGCATACGTATAAAACAATAGCAAAGAGTTATGGTTTGTGGTGATAGTTTCTTTTTAAGTAAACAATAACGAGATGTATTAATTACCTAGATCGTCCTCTTCGTGGCAACGACTTCTGTTCCGACATCGGTGAGATGTCCGATGAAGTGCTCGATGTACCGTGATAAATGAAGTCTGAAACGGCTCGAACTGAAGAATGATTTTTTGTTATAATCACAATTCGATAAGATGAATCATAAAAATGATTAAAAATAATCTAACGTACTGTGTTTGAGTTTGCCAGCGTCGAGTTGATTGGAAGACTCTGTGCGAGAACTCGTCAGCTGATCCGGGTCAGACTCGCTCTCGTCGCTCTCGACGTCGCCCGGGGTCTGTTGCTTTCTCTGTTGTCGTCTCCTCGACGAGACACTCTTCATACTCTGCATAATAATTCGATAAATATTATACTATATAATTTTCGTCAAATTGATTAACTTCATAAAATAAGAATGCGTACCGTTGCCGCTGGCGGAGGACTCGCGCAGCCCTCGGTCATAGCGTGCTCGTGATACATGAAACTGTGAAGAAGAGTGTTGTTCGGATGTAGACCTGCCGCTGATGCTTCCGCCGCGCCTCCTAGTCCTCCCAATCCTCCCAGCCCTGCCAGGCTTCCCCCTCCACCCTCCGAAAGCTGGAACGTAGCGTACGGCGAGATGTCCTCCGCTGTCTCTGTAACCCATTAGAGGCATTGCCTACCTTTCAAATCGCGTCTGACCAATAATTCTGGTTATCCATATATCTAGAGTGAGAGAGAGACTTCGACAGAATTAAATGTTGAATGATGATACTCTTTATACCTTGATGTTACGCGTTATACATTCAGCGATCGATTTCCGATAGATATTCGAAGAATGACCGAACCGAAATTGTATTCAGTTAATTCTTTGAATATCGTTCACTTATCGACCTACTGCTGCATCATGAAATTCGCATGATTGGATGAGCGACGCGCATTTTACCTGTACAATAATTATAGTACCAAACCTGGCTGTCGTCCGTATCGTAACAAAGGTTCACCTGGAATCTTGTCGGGACCTGCACCCGTACTCGCTGCCTGTTGCAGGGCGACCTTGTGAATAGTAGCGTAATAACGTTCTCGTTGTGTTTCAGCGTTTTGTTGATTTTCTTGAGATTCCTTCATCGGTCTTTGAACTCGGTCTCCCAAATATCCTAAAATATGATCTCAATTGTATTTGAGTTCTTTTTAGTATTATAGTTTCAATCGTTATTTCTCATTAAGAAAACTTACTGTTTCGCCAACGGAATGCGACTATTACGGCCGCCGTGACTAGAGCAATTGTAGCGAATATCAGAGGCAATATAACTTTCACATCCGCGTAGAATGGAATAACAGATGATATTCCACGTTTCGATAATTCTGGAGGTGGTGGTTCTGCAATGTTACAGGAACACAGTGCTTTTTGGATATAATTCTTTCAATTTAATTATTTCACCAATTTTGATTAATGAGCGGAATGATGACATTTTCAAGCAATTCAAGTGATAATTATTAATGTCATTCGAGCTTACCACCTTCCTTTGTCAAAGTCACGAAACTGAATTCCGCCTGATTGCTTCCAGCAACGTTGTGAGCTTCGACCTTCAATTGATATACCGTACTTGGTGTTAGATTTGTCACGGTGAACCTTCGTTGCATTTTAACGCTGTTAGAGACTAAAGTCCAATGAAATTCGGTCGCAGGTCTATATTGAATAACGAAGTAAAGAATAGGACACCCATTGTCAGGCCAAACATGTAATCTTAGAACCAACGTTGTCGAGTTAGGACTAAGAAAAGCTGCGGATGGTGGTATTCCTGGTGCTTGTCCTTGAGTTCGTACGGAAAGTACCGGTGACGAAGGACTGCTACCAATTTTATTATGCGATGTTAGATACAATTGATAAGTATTCCCACATAGAAGGCCCTGTTAAATTTTAGAATTAGCAAATATTACTTTTTGAATTTCAACGTATTCAAAACACTTATTTTGAAAGCGTACCTTTAGTTCGTGATTAGTAGCATGTTTAGAGAGATGCAACTCATCTAAATTGCCATGAGTTGTACGATAATGTAACGTGTAACCGGTTAAAGGAGCCCCTCCGTAATAACCAGATTTCCAATGTAGTAGTATACTACTTGACGTTGAACTTGTTACGTACAATACAGGTGCACTAGGTGGAACTAGGAAAAGTATAAATACAAAGAGATACAATTTTAAGTATGCAGATATTGTATTATATAGAAAGATATGTTACCTTGTACGGTGAGAGTGTAATGTAATTTATCGCTTCCTTCAGTGTTTTTTACTTGGCAGGTATAATTTCCAGAATCTTGTGATTGTAAATTTGACAGGACGAGTTCGCCGGTTGGTAAAATTTGTGCATTTCTAGCAGTATCAATTCTAACTTGTTCGAGGGGTCCTTTGAACCATTCTCTAGTAGGATTACCAACCGCATTGCAAGATAAGGTAGCTGAGCCTCTCCATGGTTTTACGACGTGACCACCAAAGGACGTGATCCTTGCTGGTACTCTATTAGTTGGTACTTGAGCAGCTACTTTCGAACTTTGGCCTTCGCCAACTCGAGTAATACCTGTTACCCAAAATTGATATTCTACGTGTTGTTGCAAACCTGTAGCTTCGAAATGAGTATTCGTAGCTGGTAAGTTTCTCTTGCCGTGATTTAATTCACCCTGACCGTCGACAACTCTATGGTATAATTAATATCATTATAATTAAGATAAAATTAAAACATGATTTTTATAAATTAAATTCAATTATAATATACCTAGTATAGAGATTGTATTTCGTGATAATTCCATTGGGCTCCAATGGTGGTAACCAGGAAATAAAGAGAGCCTGGGGCGAACTCACGACCACTTTAATATCCGCTGGACTTCCAGGTACTGTAATAACGTTAAATTAGACTCAGGACAATAAGGATAAAGCAGAATAGCTGTAATAATGATACCATCTTCTTCGGTTTGACAGTAAGTAACAGTTGTAGGAATTCCATCCCCTACTCTCGTATAGGCCAGTACTTGTATCGTGTAATTCGTGTATTTTCTAAGATCTGTTAGAACTATCGTTAAAGCGCTAGTTTTACGTACCTAACAAAAATATACACACATGTATATATATACATATATATATATACATAAATTAATTTAAGATAACATATTATTTTTATATTTTTAATTAGATTTTTTTTCAGGAGGTAATACTTACTTCCATCTCGTTAACGCCACGCCACGTGTCTGATAAAATCGGCTCGTAATTTAATTTATAACCTTGAATAATGCCGTTACTATGTGTATTAGAGGGTGGCTGCCAAGATACTTGCAGAGATTGCGAAGTAAGCGCTGCACATCTTACATCTTCCGGTGGTTTACTGGGAACTGAAAGGGAGCAAGTTCTGAAGCTTTGTAGCAATCAACGTTAGCGTCATATCGATCTCGCCGGAAGGTAATTTCGAGTCTCACCATCCTCTAATGTCTGCGTTAGTAATGGCTCGGATAAAGGTCCAGATCCGACTTGATTGTATGCCTGAACGACCAAGGAATATCTCGTGTAAGGTCGAAGACCCGTCAAACGAAGTTCACCACCCCCTTCTTCGCCATCTCCGGATACAGAAGTGAAGTTGTACGATGGATTTCCTGAGCTAGAAAGATCGTTTAAGACTTTTATTTTCTTGAGAATTTGTCTTTAATCGTTTTATAATGAATTCTTCCTTATTTTACTTTCAATAGAATAGAAAGAGAATTCAATGAAGTTCGGAACGGGTTAATGAAGGAAGAAATTTCATTACCTAGTCTCTCTATAGCCGACGTTAAAGCCTTGTATGTCTCCGTGACGAAGTTCGGGCAACGGTGGTGACCAAGTAATCAAAATTTCCGATGAAGAAAGTGCTCTTGCAGCAAGATTAACAGGGGGTCCTGCTGGTCTTTGAGGTTCGGTTCTTACCAAGAGTTCTGCTGAAGGAGCCGAACGACCTGCTGGTCCTTCAGCGATTACTCGTATCGTATATCTTGTAGCAGGTTTAAGATCATCGATTAACGCGGCATAGGGTAAAGGCGGTCCGACAAATTCTTGTTGTTGCCACATACCACCTGTACCAACGAATTTACGTTTAATTTAATTACTATTATATTGCACAAGTGATTTTATTACCTTCGCCTTCCTTATACTGAAGTATATATTTGGTAACTTCGCTGGTATCTTGAGATTTGTGTTGCCATTTTACGTTAATACTTCGACTAGCGATCATAGCTGTTTCTAAAGTGTTCGGTGGCTGTGGCGGTTCTATACGCGAGGAAGATCAAAATTAATATTTTTTTTAACCCACGATTTCATTTATCTTAACTTAAATTATTTTTACCTTGTACGAGGAGTTGTACGAGTTGTTGATCGCGGCCATAAAGATTGCTAGCTTGACAGAAATATGCTCCACTGTCGGATGCTTCCGCCGAGGAAATTTGCATTTGGGCGATAACACCGTCGGGCGTTGCTTCCTGATTTACGGTGACCCTTTTCATGGAAAATTATCAATTTTATCCAAGGTTTTATTTTAACAAAAGTTCACTCTTTTATTCTATAATCTAATATAATTTAACTCTTTTTATTATATCAAAAATACAAGAAAGTATTGAATAAATAAATTAATCAATATTACCGATAATTCGTCGAAGGATTCAATTCACTTTTTCCACCTTTTAACCATTTTACGGTTACTGGCTTGTCACCGTGTACCTCGCAATGTAACGTAGCAGTGTCTCCTTTCTTAATCGTGACCAATCGCGAAGGTGCAGCGAAATATGGCGATGCTATGTTGTAAATTACAATAACAAATAATTCAATATTAAACGTCAAATATTTAATATGAACAATTTATTAAATACTTACAATTAACTTTTAATTGTACCACTTTGCCTATGCCAGATCCTATACCATTACTCGCTTGACAAAGATAAAACCCTTCCCTGTCCTCTTTCACGTGTTGTAAGAGGAGGGTTCCGTTGCTTAGAATTTTAGTGTACGCTCGTTCTCGAAACTCCTCGTATTCACCAGATTTGCTTCCTACGATTAACAACGCCTTAAGCTTTAAGTTTCGTTTCCAAGAGTAACGTTTACTATTTTCTGCTTATGTTTCTTTTCTTTCTTTTTTATTTTTCTTTCGTATCGAATACTTACCTGTAGCTTTTTTCCAAACGATAACAGGAGTCGGTACACCTTGTGCTTGACAATGCAAAGCAACGTGCTTGTTCCTTTCGACACTTATACTGTCTGTTGGTTCAACGATCCATCGTGGAGGAACTGGAAAATTAGAACGTACATCTTTAGATAATTCTATCGCGGTTTTTAAATTTATTTTTTTTTTTTTTTNTTTTTTTTTTTTTTTCTTTTTTTTTTTCTTTTTTACTGGTCGTTAGCGATTTAAAGACAGGTACGTCGTTAGAAGAATAAAAAAAAAATATATAAAAAAATACAAGAATATACAAAGATACACTGAAAAAGAACGAGCTCGTAGACGAAGCTTTACCTAATTATCGATCAATCTTCTATGTGTACATATTTCATATGGAAAATAAAGTGAAATTTGAAATTGATTGTTTCGTCGACGAATAAGCAACGTTCCCTTTCTTAAAATTTTTCTTTTTTCTTTTTTTTTTCACTTTATATATTATAGAGTTCAATCGATAATCTATTCTTGATGATGCAAAAATTGAGTTAGCTTGATTATTATATTTTTCTTTCGTTTTATGGAAAATGGAGATTAATTTTATGAGATAGAGATAGAGATAGAGATAGAGATAGATAGAAAGAGAGAGAGAGAGATAGAGAGAGAGAGAGAGAGAAAAAGAGAGAAAGAGAGAAAGAGAGAGAGAAAGAGAGAGAGAGAGAGAGAGAAATAGTGATAAAGATATATTATACAATAGAGTGAATGAAGGTTAGTGGATGAGATAGAGGAGAGTTTGGTTTAATAACTTGTGTCGATGCCAGACGTTACAATTAATAATACAATATTGTACGCGATGACCATAAATCAATAAGATATTTCAGTCATCGCGTGGCATTTTGTCAATTAAGCGTTAGGATTAATTTAGATGATTATATTCTCCTTGTATATCTGTATCTATTGCCCGCCGCGCATCGATACGTACAATAAATTTTGGGTAATCAATTGGATAGCTCTGTTTAGCGGGTTCTACTCTTACAGTGGTGAAAAACGCTGCACAAGCGAGATACTGTGAGTGGGAATTTCAACGTTTTACAGAACGGCAAAAATATCGGCCACGCACCGACGCGTGCGACAATATAATAATATGTAATGTATATACGTAATGATGTAAGTATAATATAATACTCGTTTAAAAACGTGGCGTGATAAAGAAGTAGAACTCTCGTAAGAAAAGGCGCAGGTGGGCAGGATACAAGTGAGAGTGGGTGAGCATTTATCGGCAGAGAGCACCGGTATTAATATGTATAGTGGAAAGGCGTATAATATATATACATATATATATATGTAGATATATGTATATATATGTAGATATAGATAATATATAAGTACCCGCTTCTAACGACTAGTTTAATAAATACAAATTTAATATAATAATATACGTACTACTGATCTACATTACCGATCCACAACGAGGCACGAATATTTCGACTATCGAATTTCATACTCGAATTAAAATCGAAATTTGATATCAAATTAAGCATCTATTTATATTTGTCTCTACAATTTTTTTTAACATAATTAATCTTTTTTCTTTTCGTTTCTCTTTCGTAACATTCGAGCTTTGAAAATCTAAATCGGTAACTTTCTCGCCCCATTGTGAAAAAGGAAAGATAAGAAAGGAGTGAGACAGACAGACAGACAGAGAAAGAGAAATAGAAAGATGGTGATAAAGCATGCAAAAGAGAATAAAAAAGACTGCCTTCCAATGAGCCCAAAGGAGAACCAGCGCAAAGTTGGTGGAAGTTTCTGCTCGTGAGCGTAGTGGCGTGCTCGCAATTTAGGTATACGAAACATTGAATTACGTAATCAAGAGAATAATATGTATATTACGTAGGTATATAATTATGTATGAAAAATATATATAGATATATATATATATAAAGAGAGAGAGAGAGAGAAAGAAAGTGTGAGTGTGTGTGTGAGGAAAAGAAAGAGAGAGATAGATAGAGAGAGAGAGAGTGAGAGAGATATAGAATGTATATTTATATATGTATATATGCAAACAGAGATCTAAGTTGTATAATATAAAAAAGAACATGCAATAAGAGATATGTAATGCTCACATACACGAACGCACGCAGGCCAGAAGATAATCGAGAGATCGTTTAATTGATATATTTTTTTTTTCACTTTCTTTTTTCGATTCCTCGTTTAAAACGATTAAAATAAGGAAAGGTGCAAACTGTTACCTTTATGATTCGGTCAAGTCAAGCAAACCTCGGGGGTCCACGAGATACCGATGCATTCCCAGAGAGCCAAAGCAACGTAAATGTAATACACACTGTGTGTCTTTTGGAAAGGTAGGACGAAGGCTCCGGCATGGATTTATATTAAGGAAAATAAGGATGTGCGATTAGTCTCAGGATACGTGAGCTATACGATCGTGATCTCGTTGGTTTAGCATTGTAACATTTAGTTCGAAAATCATAAATAATAATTACAATAATTGTCTCTTTTTATCTTGTGATTATGTTTTCTCTTTATCTGTTTGAGTTAAGGTCCCAACGAGAACACGTTGATGATAGAAAATGGTGACGCAGGGCCCGAGCCGTAAGCGTAATGACGTATTAATGACAATGGATGGTGATGGAAATCAATTCGTGAGGTGTGATTACTGGTTATTGATTAACGATACGTGAGATGGATTTGTCAGGATATATATCTTTCAACCCCGACGACATGCGTTATCTTTCATTTGAATCAAATATTTGTTTTCATATAATTTGTTAATTATTTGTTTCAAGTATTTATAATAATCAATAAAACATAATATCTTTAAAAATGAAGAAAAATCGAAGAAAATATAAATACAGGTAAAAGAGATTTATTTTCATTGATCTTATGATTGAAAGAATTATTATGTCGCTTTTCGTCGAGCACAACAACAATTAAAAGAAAATTTTGTACGAACAAACTCGTCGTCAGGGGTGAAGATTTGTGTATAAGGTTGGAGGTTTATGGATATTCGAGAATCGAGGTTTATTGGATATAATCAGGAAAAATCGTGATGGATAAGGGTCGCCGATCATCTAGTTACCTTTTACCTGTAGCTTGGCCGTGTACCTGACCTCGGCGGCGGGGTTCGCGGCGACGCAGGTATAGTCGCCGGAGTGCTCGGCCGCGAGGTTCGTTATACTGAGTAGGCTAGAGTAGGAATCCAGTTGGGAGATGTTTGCAACGGAGGCCAGATTCGGCAGCAAGGAAAAAGGACTTTGGCCGTCTTTCAGCCAGGATATGGTTAGGGGTGGATCMCCCGCCGCGACCCCGCACACCGTCCGCGTCCGCATCCCCTCGGAAAGGCCCTCTTGGAACGTAAATGGCTCAATAATAGGGGGTACTGGAAAAGGTCAAGAGAGAAGAGAGAACCATACGTGAGAGCGAGAAAAAGATGGCACCAAAAAAACGCAAGAACCTGGTACCAGGTAATATGTGTCATAATATATATATGTATGTATAAGTATATATATATATAGCATCATAGTTGATAGTATAAGTATGTATATATATATTATAGACAGTAGTACGTCCATGTATATATGGAATATAATATGTATATATATAGAATATATGTACAATAGAGGCAGTATAGTAACGTAGCAATGTAGAGGAGAGAGAGGGTGGCCCCGCCGCGGACCAGAACCTGCCGCCCTCACTTTTACACATAATCATTAGCATCGCACCACTCACACAAACGTACGTTCGTTTTAACGCAAAAAAAGAGCGAGCATTCGACGTCCTTTCGATATTCTCACGTCTTTCTTCTATGAGTAATAAATAGGAGTATTCGTGTTTTCGATCGAGGTATATACATGCTGTTTTCTTCGACCGAGCATCACTCCAGGTGAATAACTTTCCTGAAATGGTTATTCTTTTTCAACGAAATTAATAAAACATATTTGAGAAAGATGTATTTTAAGAATGTACTCATGGAGAAAATCCGTGGATTGTCGATAGGTCGGGAAGGAGAAAAATCGTCGAAATAGGAAACAGAATAAAATTGAAAAGGGTTAGGTTTCGTGCACGAGGAATAGCTCTCACGCTAAGCGTGAGTTGTCATTGGATTAACCAGGTCTCTACGTTCCTAGTGACGTTAGGAGAGGCATCGAAAGAGTATGTCTTCTCGAAGCAGCGCGCAGGAATCGAGCGTTCGCGATAGTTTGGCTTAAGCGCATTTACAATTAAAAAACAACAATTGAAATATAGTTCAATAGAATAATGCGCGTTAAGAGTAAAATATATTATCAATGAAAGTATTAAAAGTGAGAGATAGATGTGAAAACGCTTACGAGTTCCTGAAATCGCTCACGATCTTCGAGCAGATCTCTCACACTCAAACAACATCCACGCACGCATAAATTCGGGCGGCCAGGCGGTCGTCGGGCAAAATTGAAGGGGGCCTAGAGGAGGATTACCATGAACCATTAGCTGCTGCGTGTGCGATACCTCTGCGGCCAAATTACGGGCCACGCACGAGTAGTTGCCGTTGTGATCTGGAGACAAACTTTCAATCATCAGTATGCTATTGTACTGGTCCACATTGGTAACAGTGACACGTTCCGATGGTCCCAACGACCTTCCGTCCTTGAGCCACGAAATGGATAATGGCTGATCGCCCTTCGTCACCGAACAAGTTAGGGTCGTTCGTTCGCCGAGATGAAAATCGAGATCTGTCCTGAACGGGCTAATTTTTGGGGGAACTGAAATAACAATAACGATTGTTCGTGAGCGTTGAGAAAGGCATAGGGCGAGCTCTAATCTGTTGTCCTTGATCTCTCCATCTCAACAGGACTGCATTTTTCTCTGCAATTGATTATTTATCTTCTTCCTTGTTTGTTGGATAATTTCTTCTTTGCTCATTCGAAAATATAAGTTTTTGGATTTTTTCCTCAATCGAGTTCTCTCGTTAGATCTTGTCCTCTTGTTCTTCGAGTAGCTAGTTTCGTTAGACCTACGACATTTCTGTAAATTTGGAATTTCGAAATGAAAGCCTTACCGATTACTGCGACGTCTCCGGATCTTCTCGCGCTGTGTCCTTGCTTGTTACGTGCCCAGCAGGTGTATACTCCAGCGTCGGTCTTCTTTTGTACGTTGGTTATCACCAAGGTACCGTCTGAATGTACCTTCTGTCGAAGATGATCTGGTAATTCGCGATTTGCTCGTTCCCATTTGATTTCTTCTATCGGATACCCTGCTACTGGACACTTCAAACGAAGCTGCTCACCATCAACTGCGGTTACTTTTGGAATTAGTCGAATGTAAGGTAAACCTGAGAAAAATAATATAGTTTTTACAATTGTATGAACAAGGAAAGGACTACTTCTATCGTAGCCGTTAATTACCGTAAACGTTAAGACGTGCAGCATGCGTAACTTTTCCGGCACGATTTTCGGCTGTACAGGAATATTCTCCACCGTCTTCGACCATTACGTGACTAACATTAACGTGCGATATTACATCACCGTGTACCGTCACATATTGTCCAATGACGAACCTTAAAAACAGTATTCGAGGATCGCTCAAATTAGAGGAATTTACACGAATATTTTTATTACAACGAATAATATCGTCAAATTTTATATTACGTTTTAACCATATTGAGAAAACAGGGAATATGTTTATTATCCATAACGAGTTGATGTTGATCGAATAAATACGTTTTTTTTTCATGATGGAAGGAAAAATGTGAGAATAAGAAGAAGCCATAACAATATGACGAGATCGGAAAGGAAAAATAGAGAAAGAGAAGCATATCTTATGTCGATCAGTCGTTAAAATATACGATAGATGATAGAAAGGAAGAATAGCTCGCGGCATATCAAAGTGTATTTTTATCTTGCAGTCTACCTTTGTTGATATTTGCCATCTTTGATCAACGCAATAAATATTCTCGTTTCTAGATAGATAATCATGAAATTGAAGTAGTTATAGTGAGAAAAACATTTTACGCATATACGAATATAAATGTTTCTGCATATTACGATATGCTGAATATACGGAAAAAGTAAAAAGAAATATTTATTTGTTACTCGGTATGTGTGTGTGTGTGTGATCTATTCAATTTAGCGTTCAAATATTTGTTTGTTTGCTTTTTTTCCAATATTCATGCCAATAATATCGATACAACGAATTTCAAAGGTATTTCCTTTTAACAAAAAAATTCTGCACGATTCGGATGGATTACCTTCCATTAGTCGGTAAGGGGAAACCATCTAAAGCCCACGTGACCTGCGGCGTTGGATTTCCAGCAGCGGAACATTTTAATGACACGGCTGGCCCTGGTTGAAGAGTCTGCTCGATGAACGAATAGAGAAGGACCGGTGGTGCGTCTAAAACACAAAGTCCAAAATTATTCAAAAAATGTCCACTTTTATCCTCATCGCCTATTCAAGTTCTCAACTTATGTTTTGTCGAGCTTATATGTGACGATTGTTCGAAATATTTCAAAAGCTTCGTATTATTGTTCAACTAAAGGGATATATTTATTTATTTCTATATATACTTTGACACATCAACGTTAACAGAGAGAGTTGTCAATTACCATACACCCTTTAGTCTTTAAAAGAAATAATAATAATCCATTATTTAAACGGAGATAAGCATGAAATATTAATGTTACTAAGTTCCGTGCTTACGTTCTATGTTTATAATGATGATGCTTCATAAACAATATGAGAACGAGTCTTCGTAAAAGAAGGATGAGAGAGAAGGGTGAGGAAGAAAAAGAGAGAATAGATTTTTTGAAAGGCGATACGCTTGGCGCGCGCATCACGTTCGAACTGTTGGAAGTGGAGGGACAATGAGCTCGCTGCTATGGAAGCTCCATGAATTTTTTTTCGATGTTCCTACATCGTTGACAAGCATAGACGAGAGAAGGAGGAAGTGAAGGAAGGAAGGAAGGAAGGAGACAGAATGAAAGAGAAAAAGAATTGGAGTGCACTATCTATTGCGCTCACAATCAGATTCGAGATCGAACGATGTTGCTGTCGAGGACGAATTCTCGTTGGTCGTTCTGAAAGAGATAGAAGAAAAAAAGAAAGAAAGAAAGAGAGAAAGAGAGAACGAGAGAGGAAGTTTCAGGTTGTAATTAAAAGTGTCGATTTCATCGCCATTAAAAGAGTTTTGTATGAACGTCGTTTTTATAAAGAACGAACGGGTTGTTTAATGGGTAGTACGTACGAAGACAAATAAAAGAAGGTGAAGTCAGAAAGAAAAAGAAGAAGAAAAAGTAGTAAAAGAAGAAGAAGATAAAGAAGAAGAAGAAGAAGAAGACAGATAGATAGATAGATATGTATACGCAAAACAAATATGTTTATATATGTATATGTAAAGAATGGAAGAAAGAAAGCTTTCGTCTGCAGGTGAATAAACTGGTTTTGCGGACCGAGTTCGCGGATCCATGTTAAAATTGATGAACCTCGTCTCAATGCCTCCGAGCGATCATCAATGCTCCTTTAATGTGCGGGAGAACTCGAGAAGCGTGCACGAGGTGCGTAAGCCAGGACAAAATGGGGCCTCCTACGGCCGGATAATGCTTTTCCTATCTATATCTACCAGCAAGATGGTATCGGCAAATATAATCTTTCTTTTTTTTTTTTTTCTCTCGTCGTGGAAAAATATGCGATGTCGTGATTACGAGAGATAACGATGCCGTGTCGCCTGGGATGAATTGTTCTAGTTTTATATCTTGTCGACGTTATGACGAGCATGCAGATCGAATTCAACTTGAGAAACCCTACGTCTCTTGTCGACAAATACAACTTATTTTTTTTTTCTTCCTTTTTATGTGTATTTTCATTGGGTTTTTTTCTTTCTTTTTTTTTTTTTATTTTCTTTTTTAAATATTGACTTTCGAATCGAATGAAAAGAAGATGATGTTTTACATTCAACATAACGCGTTCGGATATTCATCTACATATAGTAGGATTTGGTATGTGTTATTCGACAGTTGCGCGTCAGAACACCGATAAAATTCCCTACATAAATTTGTTTTAGAAAGTGGAACATCGACGAACACGAATTTGCAAGTCGATCTGATGTTTTTTATGCTTATTTTTATTTTTTTTTTCTCTGCTACCCAACAGGAAAGATCTAGGTAGATTCTAAAATTTAGAGACAATCTATTTCATTTCGCATAAATTTTTCATTTTTTTCCAACGATATTGAGAAACGTCAAAAATATATTACTTTTTTAACGAAGACGATCATGCTGTCATCGAAAAATTGTCTTGCATATTTCTTTCAATGTTGAATCGAAATGGAGAAAATACTCTTTTAAATCCAAAGATATTATTTTAACAAGATTTTTGAATTATCGGAGTTTAAAGATTAAGATTATTGTCTTCTAAAAGAAATTGTGTGTTTGAAAAAGCATTAACTCAAATATCATAACATCGAAATAGTGTCTTTCCGTTCTTCTTATATTCTTTTAAATTCGAAATACGTTCGATCGAGATACACTTCAAAGACCACGCCCGAAAGGTTTTCAGTATTTTTCGAAGATCGAAGAATCTTCTTCGAACTTACACTTAAGCGTCCGTTGCAGAAAAAGATCGTTACCTTTCCGTCCATACCCCTTCATCTTTTTCTTGTTAGGTATTCTCGGATGAAATTGCAGAAAAGCGATCATCAAATTTCTCTCTCTTTCTCTCTTTCTCTTTCTCGTTCTCTAGCAATAGTGTCCTTCCTATAGCGTCGCTTGCACGAATTCCCTTTGACGTAAATTCCGTGCATTACTAACGCTGACGAGCGAGAGACGCTAACTTCATTGTTGTTTCAAAGGCCCTCCTATCGTCTCTTTCCACTCCTGCTTACGGTATGCTCTCCTCTTTCATGAAATACCCCGCACCCATAGATAGGTGGTCCAGATATAGGGCAAACAGGGGTGGAGGTGCTTCGTTCTGGGGTACCTGCCTCGGTAGACCGTGAGCGAGAGAAATAGAGGAATAGAGATAGAGGGAGACAGAAAATGAGATCGAGAAAGGCAAAGAGGATGATAGAAGAGAACAAGAGTTAGAGTTAGAGAGAGAGAGAGAGAGAGAGAGAGAGAGAGAGAGAGAGAAGGAGAAAGAGAAACGAAGCACATTGCAAAGCGCCGTAAAAGAAGCCTTCTCCACTTCAAAGTACACCGTTACTCTCCCAACAACGTGGCACGCGGTTACCTTGCTCTTTGCCAAGTAATCGAGTCCTCTGTAACTCAATCGGTAACGCAACCAGACCGATCTCGAGGCTGAATCCTTCGTTCAACATTTCTCGGTACCTGGCACCTTTGACCGTGAAAGTAAAAGAGAAACGTTTATCGAGTTTGTCCCTTTCCTTTTTCGGATATTGCACGTATATTATGTGTTAAATCCAAACGTATGTATTTGAAATACAAGGAAGAAGAAGATTAAATGGAAAAGTATTTATCATTATTAAATTCGTTTACATTAACTTCCGAAAATTTCGATCACACAACTTTGTAGGATGTAATAAAAAATACATCAGATAGAAGCGTTTAATTTCGTTTTCCTGGCTAATATGTATTTGCTTTTCCTACCGATAAAGTACACACCGACTAATGGGCTGTTAAATGATTTCTATTAATAATTCAGCTGATGGACGGCACAAAGTGCAAGCGATCATAAAATGCAGTAACGCAATAATTGCCATTGGAGGAAAGCTTCATAGCTGTAATATGATAGGGTCGGTATTTTGCGCTTGCTTTACGTTCATTTACTCTAAATTTTCGTACCTTTTTTTTTTTTTTTGCAGAAAGGAACCTATTACATATGTATCAACATGACATAACGATTGATTTCGATAGCTCGAAATTTGTGCAAATACTAAATACGTTCGCTTTGTAATCACGTTCCAATGGAAGATGAGAAGACACGAGGATAGGAACGAAAGATCGATTTAGACGATAACAGAAGAGAGGATCATACGTACCTCCCAATTGCAATTCCGCGGAGGCCTGGGCTGTATCACCCTCTGACCTTCTGACGATGCACTGATACATTCCCCTGTCATCTCTACCTATACCATTTAGCCTCAATAATTCTGATTGTCTTCCAGTGCCCGGAAGCTGCCTACCGTCCTTGTACCAGGTGATAAAGTGTGGTCCAGCTTGAGGATGTATACCAACCTCACACTTGAATTCGGCGTTACCACCCAAATGAACGCTCAGTAAGGGTGGCGTTACTTCAACGTGAAGTGGTGCCGTCACTATGAGTCTGAAAAATGAGCAATTCCTATTTCTGATCTTTTTCGAAATTTGCAATTCAAATTTCTGGATTATTAATGAGAATGCAATTTCGTATATGCTTTATTAATTTTGTCTTTGAGTTGTATCTTATAAATATCTATTGTTATAATTTCTACCCATTGAAATCTCCAATTACCTGATTTCGGCGCTAGCTTCACCGCCGGGATTTGATGCAGAGCACCTATAAATACCACTATCTTCCAGCGTTACGGCTTCTATGGCCAGCATAGAACCGAGTAAACGAGTTCTCGGTCCAGACAAGACTAACATTGGTTCCGCACCTGTCTGTGCGTACCACCTTTAAGGGAATATAGAAAAATAAAGACTTTAATTGTATTATCGATAGTTGAAACATTTATATTAATATATCATTAGTAGAGTAATTTGTATTCGTTTACCGATGGTAATGAGAATACAATCAATAAAACGATGATACGATTAGTTATATAATTTAAACGTTATATTGAGATTTACATTGTTAATAAAAATTGTCATTTGCAATGCAAATTATTAAATTACAAATCTAAAGATAAGTAGTCATATTGAATAACAATATCTTGTTTTTCATATATTAAGATATGAATCTCTAGTTAAAGTGTTGTTCAAATAGTAAATATCTATGATGCCATAACGTAAGACAATTCTTTCTTACCTATTGTAAAGATGTTCTCTACTGACAACATTTACGTGATATAACTACACTTATTGTTAAACGAATTTGCCGAATGTCCACTTTGAACAAATTGCAGAAGAAGTTGGAGATAAAAATATAAACAAAGAAAAAACGATGCCATCGTTTTAAATATTATATACATTTCAACAAAAAATTGATTATATTTTCAGTTCGATAAATGAACCTTAAGAATATTCTGTATATAACGAGTTGGAAGTCGTTCGAATTTCTCAATGTATGATGTTTGTTCATTTTCACCGACGTATGAAATAATTTTTCATCGAAATTTCAGGCTATCCAATAAGGAAGATTCGCTTCGAGGCAAGGAGTTTAATTTTACTGGTTGGTTTTCGGTATACGTCGACCTAGAAACGACGTTGAGTCGTATCCATGAGCATTTATCCCTTGAATCCTCGGCTTCCCTTCGCCTTTCCAAGTTCTTGACAGTTCTCGATCAAGGCACGTTCGACCCACTCTCCTTCTTCCTTTATCTCTCGTTCTCTCTCTCTCTATCTCTTTTTGTTTCACCCTCCTCCATTTCCTTCCGTCCTTCTCCATTTATCGTACGTTTTCTTTATACTATCTCTCTTCTTAGTAATACGTAATGGACGTGGTTCCACGGGGGATTTCACTTTGTAGCAAAGTTTCGAGAGCAAAAGGGAAGTAAGCGGAGATAGAGAGAAGTTGATCCGTCCTCAACTTCAATGTCCTGTTGAAAGTTAATGGGAAAAAAAGGAACACAAATTCGTTGTCTAAATTCGAAAACTTGATACGGAACTATTATATATAGCGAACTTGACTTAATGTCAAAAAAAAAAAAAAAATTCCATTATACCGAGTTAAGGTAAAGGCACCCGTGTAATTGATCTCGTGTTAGTAGTCGATCATTATTCAAGAAAATATGAAAAATAAGCTTTCCAAAAGTTACGTTAGATGATACAGTACATCCATCGTGTCTTTTTCGATAACTTATTATTTTGGAAAATCTCTTATTTTTCATAATTTCCTGAAAATATGTTAGATTATTCATACGATGTCAATCGTTGATGCTTTTACCATATCGTTTATGATAAGCTAAAAGTAAACATTTATGCTAATTTAAGTTTTTAATTTGTTAAGTATCAGGTTTGGGAAAAGTATGTTTTTTGTTAATGCTTTCACATGTACTGTTCTCAATACTTTTTATGGAGAGTAATCACTAGTAAATTAAATTATTTATAAAATTTTAAACAATGTGTGTGTGTAAGCTACATTAATCATTTCCAGCCAAAAAAGTCTAATTAACGATCTTTAATTTAACATAGACGATATTTACTTACGAAGGAGGATATTAATTGAAAAAATATCCAATGGAAAAAAATATGAAATATCTAGTTACTAAGAGAAAAATCTTGACTTCTTTGAATTGTAAAAATTGATTTCGAATGAAAATGTATCTATCAATATCGTAGGATCTACTGTTATTGTATATTTTTCATTAGAGCAATCGCTCTTGTGCTACGTAAAGAGAAGACAGACCAGCTGTATTTCAATATTGGCAATAAATTTTCATTTCGACGAATATTTTCCGCTTCGTATTGGCGTGCGGAGTGAACGGGGATGAGGGGGGGGGTGTAGGATAGGTGGGTCGAGGCGTGGCAGGGTAGGAGGGAGGGTTTTGTAGGAGAAGGAAGGTAGTTGGAAATCGGGATAGAGAATGAGAGAGAGAGAGAAAGAGAAGACAGAGAAATCAAAAAAAGAATTCCGAGAGGGAAAACGTCGAAGTAGAGAGAGCTTCTCGTCGACCTGGGCGACATGAAGAGCTTCCGATTGCGCCCTACTCGCGAGGTTTCACGATCGAGTGCGCTTCCACTTTTCCTCGATCAAAGTCGGGCCGCATCCTTGTTCCTTTTCTTTCCTTTCCACTTGGAACGCTTCTTTGCCCGTTCTTTTCCTCCTTCTCCTTCTTATCTCTTTCATCCTCCTTTTTCTCTTCGAATCCCTTGTTCTTGTTCTTCTTCTTCTTATTCTTCTTCTTCTACTGCTTCTTCTTCTTCTATCCTCTTATTCTACTCGTAGTTCGATCGTAATTTCTCCTTGAAGAATGAAATGGATTAGAGAGGAAGGGAACGATCTTTGCGTTCTATCTATCTTCCTTTCTCTCCTTGCCTTTCTTTTTGCTCTCTCTTTTTTTTTTTTTCCAATTCGACAGTTCAACGGTCCGCATTCAATAGTCTTTCGCCGAGGATTCATGAAGTTTTGAATTCTAAGCTGATTTTTACGAGCTTTATAACTTCTCGTTCGATATTTTAAGGAATATCTTGTTTAATAAGAATACATCGCAGAACGTTTATTTATTTTTTAATCGTAATCCTTTGGATATACAGGATTAAAATAGACTTACCGATATTCGGGTGGAGGACAAGCTTGTGCGACGCAGACCAGTGACGTTGATTCGTCTTGAGCGACGTGAACAACACCGGAATTTTCGAGCATAACCGGTGGCATTATTCCCCTGTGATCTGAAAGCAAATGTTTAGGTCTTGAATTAATGACAGGTAACTAAGTCAATTTCAACTTAGATCTCTTAGCTTAGGATTATAAATATTCCGATTGTAATAATATATACAAATAAACAAACTTACCAGCTATTCTAATATTAGCAGCCGAACTAACAACCACTAGTCTGGTCAATCGATGCATCGTTCGACATTTATATCCGTGTAATTGATCGCTAAATTCGAGACTGTGAACGAGAAGTTCGCCGGTTGGTAATAAATGAAATTTTCCATCTAAAACAGCCAACACAGATCACTATGAACACTTTACATATTTATTTTGTTTTTCTTTTAACATAATGTAGAAGACTACGTTCAGATATATGGTATTCTACGCATAGGGAAAAGAGTGTACTTTAATTTAATATAAGTTTCATTAAAATCTATTCACTTTTAGTATAAAAAATATTTACCAAAACTTTTCAAAGAAATTGCAAAGCTGCACAATTTACAACATTGCATTCTCTGACATTTTCTGAATTTTACATGCTAAATTTATAACTCGATATGGTGTTCTACGCGTAGACAAAAGAGTGTACTTTAATTTAATATAAGTTTCATTAAAATCTATTCGTTTTTAGTATAAAAAATATTTACGAAAACTTTTCAAAGAAATAGGAAAGTTGTACAATTTACAGCATTGCAATATCTGATTTCTGGTTTTGACGGTAACATATATACCGTACGAATGTATAATAGTATAATTGCTATGTGATTAATATGGATTTGATATCCTGTATTATTTATATCGAACTAGTTTAATAACTGATATTAACATTTTCCAATAAAATTCGATTTAGTAGGAGTTATCTTTAATAGGTTTGATACTGTGAATTTTAATGGATTACGATATTTTTTAGCGAACTGATCCCTCAGGATGATAATTATGCTAATTTTATGATTCTCTGGTCGCCTACTCTCTCTCTCTCTTTCTTTTCGTTCCTCTTTCTGTCTCCAACAACGTGATATAGAGATCCTATTCCCAAAGACCAACCGTACTTAAGCTTTCGAGTCTCTTTAGATAAGCCGGAGTCGACGCTAACGACGGTAGTTATCCTAAACAGTCACGCCTGTTCTCGAAACTCGAATCTCTGCAAGTAGTCTTTAAAGCGTTCTCTACGAATTTGCCTTTGAAGTTCCACTATCTAAGATTTTACGAAGATTCCATAGGTACGTGCAGGGACGACTAATATTACTGCGTGCTCATTTCCTTGAATTGTAAAATCGTTACATTCGAAATTGGATGAAGTTTAAACGTTGATTTTCATTAAAATGTTTTAAATGATTTTTCTAGATCAATCATTTCGATAGAATTATTATTTTTCAAAACTACAGATAGTAGTATTATCAATAGCTAACTAAGAGCTAATGATACTCCTATAGGAAGCACGTTTAGTCGCGAGACATTAACCGAACTAAGACCTAGTCTCTGATAAGGGTAGACTCCTAAATAGCGATTGTCGGCCAAGTCAGGTGGACCGGCTAGATTATGTAGTTTAGGTATTACATTCGATAGAACCTATAGGGAGGTGTATGTATGCATCCCATTGAAGGTAGATAGGACACCAATGTAGTTCAGTTACTGTACCTGCATCGAATTACGCATGGTCTGGTTCCGCCAATACTGCCAACTGGGATCTGGTATGTGTACGAAAATATTGCTTCGATATATGTAAATTAGTGTTGTGCGTTATGCAGAATTTTGCGCTGTTGTATCGTGGTAATTTTGGAAAATGTAGAAAATATTATCGTACGCGTGAGTTTTGCTTGCTTGCTGTTTTCATTAAATTCTCTTGGATACACGAAGAGAAATCGCGTTAGATTACTATTTTTAATTTAACACGATCGTAGAGAAAATATCTTTCTCTGTGCGCAACGATTAAACAAAAGTAAGAGACATACTCGATAATAAAATATGTCATGTTTACATTAAAACATTTTCGAACGTGGATATTTTTGACGTAGTTAATAGCCAAACACGTTTTTCCCGTTTATTTCTATTTTTTCTTCGTTTCGTAGAGGGCACAAATTTTATGATGTTTTTTTTTTGTTCCTGTCAAATAAAAGTTATACCAGGCGGACCGGTCGTTATTCGAATAGCTTGTGACAATAGTCACTTGGAGAGCGTCCAACTGCGTTGTCCTGCGTTCCCTTTCCATGTACTATAGTGAACGCATATTGTCGGATCACTTAAATTTTGCACAATTCTTTGCGAGTTTCACTACTACGAATTGAATAAATGACAACTACGATTTAAAATAAAATACGACATTTTTTTTTTACATACTATGTATATAAAAATATATTTAAAATGTAAAAAAAGAAAAAATTATACGAAGAATGAGACGAATTTAATTAGAGAAGCAGAGTATATTTTAAATAGTATTAATTTTAATTACACGAGCTAAGTCGTAATTATAGCAATTGAGAAAGAAGATACGGAGATACCTTTAAATATTTTATTTTTTTTTATTTCTTTTTTATCTTCTCGTTTTTGTTTTTCTTTTTTTTTAATCTGACGATCTCTTTCGCAAAAAAGTATTCACTAGCTTTGAATCGGATTAATTTCTGTGACTGCTAATGAGTCGTCGTGGGTTCCCCGAGGTCGATGTCCTCGACAATCTTCGTACCTACCTTATCGTTGTTGAAGATAGAAAGGTGTTACAGGATTATTGTGGATATTAAATTTCGGTCTGGTGAAACAGCCCTCGTGTCGGATATTAAATTTTAGTCTCGGTAAGCAATGACCCAACCGTCATCATACTTCGTAGTTTTAACATACACGCGTGAAAATCATTTTGACGGCATCTACTATAATTCTTTGGACATTGCACACCATGCTCCAAAGATATATCCTCTCTCTGCTAGAAACTACTGGATTTTTGTCATCTCTTTGTAGACTTTTCTGTTCGCAAATATTTTAGATTACAGTCGTTCATTACGTTATAATGGTTAGAACGTTGCACGCATATTAATGTTAACGGAATTCTCGTTGCTCGTAAAGCTAGAGAAAATTAATGGTGGAAAATAAAAATTCAACTAATTATAGTTGCTGGTGCGATAAGGTGAAAAACAAAAATAAAATATAAAACAAGAGAAATGATTGGAATTACCTCCTTGTAACGAAGGATAAATGTAAGAAGATGGTTCCTGAATCCAGGATACAACACGCACTAAATCTTTGACGAAACTAGGAACGACGCATCTTAGTATCGCCGTGCATCCTTTCGATGCACCTCCGATTACCTCCACGTCCACTTTGTAGGCCTGAGCGACGACTGTTAACAGAAAACAACGATAAATGAGGATTTTAAAGTAAAATTCTTTTTAAAGTACGAAATTTTAAAATACAAAACAATCTTATTTTGCATAGAAACCTTTTTCGCATATAATTAAAACAAAGTACGTTTATTTTAAGTATTAGGCAATTTATATTACAAAAAAAGGAAAAAAAAATCCACAGTTATTTAATTATTTACTTCTTATAAAGAAACGTAAATACTCCCTTTCGCTGTTGCTGGTAGTTGTTTTAATTTTTCGAGATGGTATAAACAAAATTTCTCGCGTCAATTATAATATATTAAATAAATATTAAATATGTATCCCAATTTTTTAACTTTATCGCGTTTCAAAGAATTAAGATTAGTATTAAATCGTTAAATTTTCATTTAAATATACGTCTAATATAAAGAATATATATATATATAATTAAAATGTTTCAGAAGAAAATTTCAAATTAGAGAGAGAAATAATATTTTCGTTCATTCGCAAAAGCATTTACTACTACTACTATTATTATTATTATTATTATTATTATTATTATTATTATTCATATGAGAGAAAGAGTAGAAATGTATAAAATTTATACATATCTATATGAATACATATAAAAATATAAATATACGGGTATATATATAAAATCGTGATATCGTAGGCATCACATAGGGTGTCACGTCGTTATTCGTAGACTTTTGGTGAATCTCGACATTGGCGTCGGCGTCGAGAAAGCGGTGAGGCGTGAGGTGACGTTGCTGTAACGAACGTCTCGTCCCCGGCGTCTGCTTTGCTCGTGTTTTTCTCCTCTTCTCTTTTTCTTTTTCTTTTTCTTTTTGTTTCTCCCGTCGTCCTCACGCTCAAGAGGCAGGCACTATACTCTTCCAGAGATTTTATTTACGTGGAAATTCCAAGGGCGACGGCCAGCTGCCACCCGATGGTGTAGCTTGACACGACGTCGCGACGCCAAGAAGACTCCCTTCCTGCCCTTTTTCCTCCTCTCTTTCTTCTTTCTCGTTCTATCTCTTTTCTTTTTTTTTTTTTTCTTTTTTGTCTTTCTGCTTCTCTTTCCTTCGTCCTTTTTCTCTCTATTTCTCTCTCTCTTTCTTTCTTTCCATTTCTTTTTCTCGAATAAGAAACTCGTTCGTTGATCTTACTCTTTTCTTTTCTTCGAAAAATTCGCCAGTCGAGGGAGCCGTCACCCGGAAGTTTGCCTCCTATTTTCTTGCTCCTTTTTACGCCCCTCACTCTCTCTCACCACCCCTCTGCCCCTCTTTACCCGCCCCGCCCTCTTATATATAACTCCTCATCCAAGCTTCATTCTCGCTCCAACGTTTTTACTTCGACTTGTCCTACCGAGAAGGATCGTACTACCAGAGATAGTATTTTTCACGAACAAATAATGCCTATAGGGCAATGCTTGGGAACACCAACGATATATATAATATATATATGGGTACCTTTTCAAATTTCTGTATGATACCTTCTCGAGGGAAATTTGTCACTTTTCCTCTGTCTTTCTATCTTTTTCAACAACAACCGAAAGTTATGCATGGGGTAACAGTTAAGTATGCGCATTTTTGCCGAATATTATTTTCTATCTTTCCAACGTCGTTTATTTTTTCTTCTTTTTTTTTCTCTCTCTCTTCACCCTTTTCCTTTTTCATCTTGCTTCTTTTTTCCTTTTTCTTTTTCTTTTTCTTTTTCTTTTTCTTCTCCAGTTAGTTGCATTAGCGGACTTTCGTCTCTTCGCGCCGTCTGTTCGAGAACTTTGATCCCCTGGATAGTTTTCGACTGGTCGGCCTTGCGATAGAAATTTCTTTCGTTAAGCCGAATGCCAGGAAGTAAAGTTTTAATTAACGGGCACACATCTGGACTAGAACTTTATAGTCATGAAGGGAAGCTGGTAGTTGGCAGCGCAGAGAGAACGTTGAGTTGGCTTCGCACTGTTATCATCACGGATTTGCATTCGAATTATATATGTGTAAGCGTATTTCTCTGTGTGTGTGTGTATGTACGTATGTTCTTTTTTTCTTTCGTTCTTTCTTTTTTTTTAAGAGATAATTACACCATGAGTTCAGTACGCTTCACAGAAAGGTAGAAATCCAACGATGCTGCTGTAGGTTGACCGCATCCTCCTCCTCCTCCTCCTCCTCCCTTTCCTCCCAACAGATTTCGTTTCAAATTTTCTCTTTGTATCGCGCATAGCGAATATAAACGAAATCTGATTAAACTTTTGCCTCGGAGATCGAATTATAATCGAACTTTTTATTCCATTTTCTTCTCCTTCTTTTTTTCTTCGTTTTTGTTTGTTTCTTTTTTTCCCCCTTTTTCTTTTTCTTTTTTTTTGTGTTATATTGTAGCTCTGACTGCAAGAGACGAAGAAAAAAATTCGTAGCGGGGAACATCGATCGCTCTGGATTGCTCTTTTTCAGAGAGTCATTCCTTTTTTTTTCTTTTTTTTTTTTTTTATTCTCTCTCGACTATCCTAAGTTAATATCTGCTTTATATAAAAGAGCGTCGGTGCCGGTGCTCTCTTTTCCGGGAATCGATAATACCGTAGGTGCATGCACAAAGGGTATCAGCGGTAAAGGGGCTTTCGTTCATTAAAAAGGAATATAAAAGTTAAATTCATCTTTCTATCTCTTTCTCTTCCGTTATAAATGACGAATACGCTATTTCTGGAATGTATCGATGAAATATTTTAATGGAATTAAATATTTAACTAATTAAATATATGATAATATTATTCAGTGATAATATATCTCGTTAAAAATGAAATAGGACTCTTTTATCGATCGCAATTATATACGTAACTGGATTTAATTTTTGTTTCATTTGATTTTGTTTGTTTAAACACATACCTGCTCTAACTTGGACGTCACGACTAAGTACCCTGCCAACAGAATTACTTGCGACGCATCTATATGCTGCACTGTGTACGTCTTGACGATAAGCTGCTGCCGGAAAAGGTAAGAGGACGAGTGTACCGTTCCTGAGTACCCTTCGCACGGTTGGTACGTCATTTACTGGATGTCCATCTGCAGTCGACCAGTCGATATTAGGTGGAGGGCTTCCGGATGCCGTACAATCCAGCCAGGCACCGCTCGAATTTGAAAATTCCACCCTCAATGGTGGTTCTATGAGGAAACTCGGACCACGTAAATGTGCATCAAAACCATGGCCACCGGCAGACGTCACAACTGCAGCAACACCTGCGAACAAAGTAAAAAAATCGTTACCTAAATACTGGTAAAGTATTTTCCATTCTTTCGATCTCTTAACATCGTGTTTGTTTTTTCTATTTTTTTTTTTTTTTCAATCTTTTATCGAGTGATAATTTTATTTCCGAAAAATAATAATCTTCCTATAACAAGATTATTTTTATTATTTTAATGAGTATGTTTATAAATTATCTGATAACTCTTACGATGAACTATGGACGGGGGCTCATAGTTTAAAACAATATCTTTGAGATGACTTCGCGAGATTTTAAATTCGATTAATGGAGCATGTTACGCGTAGTTATTGAAGACATGGATCGATGTGTTACGTTATACAATTACCGTGCTAGGTAATACGTTGGACAAGTTATACTCGGTGGAGTGTATCAGGCAGCTACTTCGCTATAATGGTTTGATCGAAAGTGCGAAGGTACGAGTCAGTACCATACTACTATGTTAGAGACTCAACATCGTGTGAAGACACTTTGGCCTAATTACTTAGGTCATCGCACCTGTGCAATAGCGAGGATACAATTTAAATTACGTTTTTCGCGATGTAATAAAGAAACGTATATCTCCTATATCGGACGATTTTGTTTCGACAGTTAAAACGATACGTAAAAAAAAATCAATACTTTGGTTCTGTATAAATCATTCGAAATTCAATTGACTTTATCAAAGTTTCTGTCAAAGATTTTTTTAATTCAAGGACAATCCATTGTTCGAACTTTCTTTTTCTGCCATGAGACGGCCTGTACGTTCGTCCGGTTTCCGTAGTGAATTTATCGTATGAAAAACTACGGTGATTTCGCGTGGTACTGGTTTTTGCTTTGAAAAAGGGCTGCGAGCCTGGTAAAACGCGGAACGCGTAACGACATTCGAGGGAGTGACGTAACTCGTTTATAACGACGTTCGAGGGAGAAATTCGAGTCGTGGCCGAATTTCGTAATACCTACGGATTGTATGCACGCCGCATACAAAACACAAAGTATGCAAATCCTCGATGCGGGAGAATTGAAATCCCTATAGTGTCCAGCAATTACAGGGCCGTCACGCTGGCTCGCTTCCGGAATTGTCTCGAGTACTTAATTACTAATTCCGTGCAAGTGTTTGGTGCTAGCTCTTCGTTGAATTTAACGCAATGCACTTTACCGGGCCAAGAACTTCAGTCTAATTAGAGAGTGCAATTAATTAAAATTTAAGAGTACGGCCGTTTCTGGTAACTTAACGCACTGGAAAGGGTTACAGGCGCACGCGCATTCCGTTGAAAAGCTAAGTAAGGCGGTAATGGAGCCACTCTTCGCACCTTCAACGTAATAAAATATGCTAATTACTCGTTGTCTTGATATAACGTACGTCATGCGAGAAGGTACGTCAAAGAAATTTCGCCCGAGATTTCTGCCTGCTTTAAATAGATTTACAAAACCGAATTTTTCTAAGCTACGAATTTGCTAAGAGTTTTTTGTTAACGCGTGGAAGAAAATCTTTTCAAGATACTAAACCAATTTTTTCGCTAGTATATTTTATTTCTTTCTTTTTACGATTCGATGAGTGAAAAGGATAGATGGAAGGAGTAAAGAAAGAGAAAGAGAAAGAGAAAGAGAAATATATATATATATATACATACATATATAGTAATATTATACATAAATAGAAATAGTGACGAGCTCGTGCGAGATCGGCATTCATGCGAATGATTTGTAACGCGGTCAACGATGCGAAGCACCCTTGACTCGAGATACGTCGGCAATGGAGATCAGAGGATTATCCGGTTCCTGCATTTCTTCCTGCTTGTCTGCTTTTCCTTTCTCCTCTCCCACCACAGCAATCCTTAGGTCGAATCTCACGGTAGATCTCTCAAGAAACTAAGATTGAGAGGAACTTCGATATACATATATACTACCTGCATACATAGATACACATATACACGTTAAAGACTTTCGTCGACGATTTTTCAGGTTTCCTACTTCTTATTCCCTCTTTTCTTTTTTTTTTCAATCACTTTTTACTTTTCGTTCTCTTCTTCTTTAGAGCACACTGCGTTCCTTACATGATCGTGTTCTTCCTGGAAACTTAAGAATACCTTTTTCTCATCTCTCACCTTTCATTCTCTCTCTCTTTCTCTCACTTATTTTTATCAAACTTGGTTTCGAGTCGATCCGTCTTCGTGAATCCTTCTCGAGGGCATTTACTTATCGTTGTAGGAAATCTAAGACTTTCGAATGTCGATAGTGAATCCCGCCGAATAACCGATTTTGCTGATCGTTTCTAAATGTTATAAGTGACCACCAATGATGGGAACTGATAACGGACGTATGTAGATGAATGAATAAAATCACGTGGAGAGAAAGATAGAGATTACAGGATATTGGGAAGGGTGTAGCAGTGCCACAAGGCTTTTTTGGTGTAAGAGAAAGAGAGAATAGTAAGAGTGAGAGAGAGAGAGAGAGAGGGCAGGAGAGAGAAAGAGAGAGAATACTCGACGGGTAATGGCTTCCAATTACCATAACGCTCGGCTAAGCCGACTAATCGGTTCCGCTTATGCCGACCAGCAAATTATTATTAATCACATTGCGCATGGATTATCGTTTACGTGCAGCTACATCCAGACATTCGCAACTACCTTTCTACCACGTGATTTATATTCGTGCACAATTTCTCCAATGGCGGGGAATCTTCTCGAGAGCTATCTAGAATTTCTGTAAAATATGTCTCTCAGTAGGATACGCTTTTGCGTTTACTAGTGGAATAGGAACTTTGAATCGATGATATTCGGATGTCGAGCTGTCATAATGGAAGAAGTTATCGTCGACCGATGTCATCCATATTCTTTACAGATGTCACTTATAATACATTAGTATCGATTCGGATTATGAGTTTGAGTTTGTAATTCGTATTTATCCCGAAGAGTTTTTTCTTTTGTCAGTCCTTTGTTAAAAAAGGATTCAAGTAACTACCTTCGAAATGTACCTATCATTTCCACGTGAGTTTACCATCATCTAGAAAATTCATTGTTAAAGACAAAGGTAGGTATATAGGTAGATAGAGTCCGACGTGGGTTAGACCCTCGCACGAAGCCGGAATCAATAGGCGGAACAAACTGTGTAGGCGGCTAGAGGTCGCTGGTAAGATTGAATTTGCAGAGTTCGGAGTAAAGAGTGGGAGAGGAAAAGAACGGAAGAGGAAAAGCATAGTTTAGAAGGGAGGGGGCGTGGGGGGGGGGAGGGGTAGGTAGAAAAAAGATGGGTTGAGTAGAGTAAATCTGACCGAATAAAAGCCTCTTACACTTTCACAACTATGTTGGTGATCGTTTCTCGAACGTTCGTACGTCTTCCTTAGATTCAAAGAGAGCCCCTTCTGTTTGCTCTCTCGATAAAAATGGCAATTATTTGATTCGAACATTGGAACTTATCTATCTATCGGTCCACCCTAAGGTTTTTTCCTTTCCATCTCTGTAATACTTTTGCTTTAGGTACTTATTGCTGAAAGAATTTTCACCGAGAGATTATTTTAATATCATCAATGTTCTTTCCTTTTCGAAAAAGAAAGTCTGTGGAATATTATGCGATCGTGTTCGAATATTAATTTTTTTTCTATGAACTGTTTCAATATTTGTTTAATTTCTCATGGTAATTTTTGATAGATTTGTTAGTCTTCATCGAGTATTACGACGACGCATGATTGGTTGGAACTTTTCTAGACTTATATTTTCTGTTCCAGAAAATTGCAATTTATTCGGATCGGTTAAACATAAATTTGGGATGCCATGTCGAGCGCAACGGCGAATAGTTTCGTCGGCGTGTTTCAGAGGACACTCGAGTCACCTAAAATATTCACCTCATCACAGTAGATGGTCTCGAGTCGAGAGATCTCTCCGGAGGGTTGCGAGTTTAAAGTTTAAGGAGATCAGCTTGTCGCCTTACGTATAGCGTCGTTTTGTCCTCTACTTACGACGAAGATAAAAGAATATATATGAAAGTGGATGAAGAAGAGAGAGAGAGAGAGAAAAGTCTTATCATTTCGATACAATTTCATGGTTTTACATTTCAATAAATATTGTTACGGATATGGGTGTAAATGTTAGAGGTGTATACTCACCATTTTTATCGAAATTTGATTCGCACAAAGGAATTCGACCGAAATACTTTCTACGAAACAAAGAATGACAAAACGTTTTTCGTTGGTAATAAAACATTAAACAGTTTTCGAAAAATTCCCGCGTACTCAAAGCTTTTAGATATTTTTATTATATAGATAGTCGCCTTTGGTACGTTCGAGGTTTATTAAATTTCGATCGGCGTAATGGCACTTGATGGGAATACTTAATCGAATCGTCGGTATCGTGATTTCAGGGTCACTCGTCTATTAACTCGGAACGATTATTTTCTCTCTATTCATCAATACTGAAATTCAATAAAATTTGATATGAAATGAATAATAATAATGAAATGCCAATGCGTAACATGGCATAGTTTTAGCATCGAACTAGAATATCGTATAAAAGTATCTAAGTAGGAAGTTGTAAAGAAAGACGGGATCTAAAGAAAAAACACACGGTATCGTTGGAAAAAGGGAAACGATTTTACGAGTCCTCGTAGGATAGCACTCTAGCGTTGTTGACGCACGACGTACATAGCTCTGGGCAACAAGTTGAGAAAGTTGTTTAGCCGTCTCGTAAGAGGGAACGAAGACGGCTTCTTAAAAACTACTCGTGTAGGAACACGACCAATTTTACAGCGTGCACCTTTGGCCGAAAGTTTCCACGCGACGGGCAACAAGTTCGGAAAAGTTTCGTTATGGCCATCCTTATATAGCGCTTTCGAAATGCCCCGAAGGACATTTCCAAAACTGTCGAACGAATAATCTCACGGTTATACGAGTTCCATGTGAAAGTTCCGAAGAACCTCGGAAAGTCACTCGTGCTTGTGGAAAAAGTATTTAAGTTTTCCTCGACTAACTAAGACTACGACTTCGATTTTTTAGGATGTGTGGCTTCTATTTCTGTGCTATTCCTACTTATTCGAAAAATCTTTCTCCATTTGAAAAAGAACATCAAGTTTTTTCTCATTAATTTATTCTAGCATATTTTTATCGTGCAATGTCATCTAATATAATCATAACCGATTAATTGAGATAAGAGAGAGCAATTCGATTCATCTTTTCGCATTGAGTCGAAAGATTTGTTTTTCTTCTTTTTCCCTTTTTTCTCAAGTATCTCAAGTTGTTCCATTGTAGTCGTTACATCAATATTATTACAATCAACATCAATAAAAATCGTAAACATCCTTTTTACGAAAGTGTCAATCCCGTTGGGGTGTTGGTCATTTCAATTTCTCGAATAGAGAAACTCGACGAAGGGAATAGCCGTTCGAGTGTGAGTGTGGTAAAAGAGGGCTGATGGTGGACGAGTGATTGTTGGAAATATGAGAGAAACTTTCAACTTTTTCCTCCATTTTCATCCTTTTCGCTGTTAAGGTGAACTTACAGTTCTATCTCTTGTCCCCCTACCTATCTCTCTCTCTCTCTCTTACCATTTCTCTTCTTTCTTCTCTCACCTCTCCTATCTTCTAGGTTCATACAGTTTTCGCAACGCATCGCGAGTGCTTCGTAGCATAACCTCCGTGCCATTTTAAAGCGCTCTGAAAGCCTGAGCCGAGTTTTCGAGACAAAAAGGCGCTTTTCTTTGGGCTGCGTTAGACTTTTCCCATCTTCTCTCTCCCTTTTTTTCTCTCTATCATTCTATCTCTCTTTATCTCTGCCATATTCACTCGCTCTGTCTTCTTCTTTCCGTTCTTTTTCATTGTTTTTTACATTCTTTTACTGGCTTAAAACTCTCGGAGTCTAGTAGTCGTATTTCTAGCGCGATGCCTCCAGCTGTGTCCACTGTTTCAAGAATAAACGTTTTATCTTCCATCCGCCGGGAAAGTGCATTCTCGTGGAAACTTATAAGATCGTTCTCTATCTTATTCTTTTTCTTCTTTCTTTACTTTTTTCTTTTTCTCTGTCCGCATCGATGGGAGGAAACGTCCTCGAGCCGTTTTTAGAGATGCACGCGTTAAGTCGTCTCGCATTATACGAGAAAATGAAGGAAATATTATACTTTCAACGATTAGATTTATCTTGTAATTCAGGAAAAAAACGGACACGTAAGAGCTGCCCATAATATGTTTGAGAAAAATATTTTCAATTATATGGATGTGTGATATAAATATATGTATAGAACAAATCCTAATCTATTTGTGAAAAGTGTCTTTTCCCTTGATACAACGTTTATCTAGAATCCAATAAATCCAGGGTGCGAATGCTATTAAACGAGTCTTTATTCTAGTATATTATTCCACGTAACGCGATAAATAATTCGATAAAATGTAAGGAAAGATAATGCAACTTTAGATTGGAACACGTAACTGTTGAAACGATGTTTTATTAGTCAACGCAATAATATTTCTTATATTCATTTTAAATTTCGCGTTGTTTTAAAATAACATATTCTTTATGAAACAATTTAAATTGTCTTCTTACATACATACGTGGTTACCCTTTTTCTTATATTCTTCTTCTTCGTATCCTATTTTATCTACCATTTTGCTATTGCTTTTATTAGAAACCATCTCATTTCTTTGCGTTACATCTGTGCTCCATTGTTTCTTTTTTCGAGTCGTATATAGTTCGACTAAATAAACGGTACGGCATATTCCTGCATCCTTGCGTTATTATTGCGTTCTTTTAGAAAGAAAGAAAGAAAGAAAGAGAAAAATATAAATACGTATATATTATATGTATATATACACACACATAAGAACAAAGAACACATAAACTAGGAATGGGAGCTAGCTTTTGACGTTGCTTGTTTCGGTTTACCAATATTGTTTTATTTAGTTTTTCTTTTTATCTCTTTGTCCTCGGCCTAACAATTTTCAAGTATCTTTTATCTATGGAGATTTGAAATTGTTTGCGAAAGGTTACTACGGAATGTTAACGATTTCTGGTACTCAACGTGGGAACAGGGAAGAATGAAATAGATGGAGAAAGAGGAGAGAGTGAGATTGAAGTTGGTGGATCGGTCAGTCAGGTTGTAGGTGCAAGGCTATCCGTACGCGTGGAACAATGAGCGCAATCAATGTGCCGGGGCACACCTTCAACGTCAATCAAATGTTCGACGTATGCGCCACTAGCCCATTGGCCCCGATTGCCTTTTGTCGTCCAGTACAGTGTCCACTACGCGCCCTCGTCAAAGAGAAACGGAAAGAGAGGACAATAAGAGTGAGCGAGACTGAAAGCGGGATTGAGAGCAAGAGAAAGATAGATAGATAGATAGATAGATAGAGAAAGAGAGAGATAGGGGAGGATTAGTCGATAGATAGAGAAAGAAAATGGATCGACGAATTGCGTGAATTTGAGAGACAAAGTAAGAGAGAAAGAGAAAGAGAGAATACCTGACAGGAGGATAGAGAAACGTACCATCCCAAATATATACCTCTCTTCTAATTCTCGAATGGGGTTGAATTTCTGCCGAATACTCTCTACCCCCCCCCCCCTTCCCCATCTCGTCACTCGTGTTTCAGGTTTGCCTGGCACACGACCCAATTTTATACGAAGTTTTTCTCTTTCTCTTTTTCTTTCTCTGTTTCTCTTTCTCGTTATTCCTCTTTTTAATAATATGCTTCGAACTGTCTTTTCTTTCGTTCTACGTTTTATCCTAACACTCGCCTAGGTGGTAAGTCTTTTTTTTTTTTTTACAATTATTTCCCCATTCGCGAGGATATAGAATTATTCGATAGATTGGAATAAAATGTTTTAAATTAATTAACAACGACGAAGTTAGACCGATGAGAATAATTTTGTTGGGTTAAATGAATTTGTTTATAATAGTTTTATGTTGGTTACGTCGAAATTTCGGTTAGGAGTAAAGTAACCGATAGGAATTTATTCAAATTTAGTTCATTGAATATCGGCTTACACCTCATTAACTGATGTAATACCTATTTCGTTATCTTGCGTAATAATATCTGACGGAAGAAATGAAAGATTTATAATGTAGAACAACGTAGCAAAGGTTTCTCTTTCTCATATTTTTTTGTTCCGTCGTTATATAACCATCGTAGGAGTTCAAAGAGTTTTTGTTAAACTTTCGTATCAGGAAATAAAGCCGGTTGTTAGTCGGGCTCGATCCAATAATCAAGAAACTCCAACGTAGATCACTTTACCGTCTCAGGTTAGAGTCTCGTTCCTGGTTATATCTACTTGCTGACGATGGACGGATTACCTTGGAGTTTACGCTTTATGGCATTCGACGGTCCAAGGAAGCTGGGTTCGGTGGTACTTGTCGTAAGATATTATATAGAAAGGATCCTTTTCGACGAGAAAGGAGACGGTAGGAAGATGGACCAGGGAGAGAAAGGACGGGAGAGGACACCGATGATTTCCCAGGGGACCTCGTCTACTGCTTCTCATCCTATCTTTCTCTTCTTTACCGATGGTTGGTGGGTAGGTTCTTCTTCCTCCTCCTTTCTTCTCCCTTACTTCATCCTCCAGCTCATCTTTTTACTTCTTATTTTCCTTTTTTAACATTGCTTCTTTACTTCCTCTCCATTCCATTCACTTCACCGATGTTCCTTACGTCCTCTTCGACCAACGTCGTTCGTAGTCGTTATTTTACCTCCTTCGTTTTCATAGCTATTTACTTTTAGCTCCAAGGTAGATAAATTCGAGAAAAAAAAAAGATCTTTATACCTCCGACGAGACGGCCAAGTTTCTTGATACGTTAGTAAGTACTTACATATATTGTGTATATATATATATAATGAAACGTATGTACACAAACAAACATACACACACTAGTTGTTAAATTTGTTTCGAGGTAAAACAAGTTGAGCGATATCCATCGATGTCACGGGAATCTCGATCGTTTGAAAAAAGTTTATGGTCGTAACGAGTCACTCTTTTTATACAGACAGTTTGTTTCTTTTGAGTATCTATATTAAGTACATACGTATACACATGTCTAAATGTACTTCATTGAGTTCACGTTCCAAATAGAAAATGTAATTCCTATGTTTTATATCGTGCGTGAAATTCTTCCTGTATTACCATTCTTTGTTCACCGAGTTAGTTCTTATCTTCTTGTTTCAGGCATAGCCAGCTTTGTGTTCATAGATAGTAGGTATAGCAACCTTTTCTAAACTCTGACAGGACACTTTCACGTGAACTTCTTATGGTAAATATAGGACGCGAATACTTTTGCAAATTTAATTTTTTGTATCGACGTGTGCGGTCGAATTCATTTTCATTTTATTTAAATATCGTATATTTTATTTCGAACAATTTAAGGAGATATTTATTAATTTTACACTGGTTTCAAATCAACGTATTCCGTGGTTATTGGAGCTCAAAATATTTTTTTACATTTCGCTGATTCTGGGCATTAGCGAATCAATATAGCGAATACGATATTTCCAGCTTGCGCGTTATTAAGAACATATTTTTTCAGATGTATTTAATATTTCTACACAGAATTTGCTATGCAACCGAATATTTCAACTGTATTAATTCCCTCCCACTCTCCCTTTTTCGTTTTCCCTTCCATTTTTTTTTGCCCCAACGAAAGCATAAAAGATCCATTCCAAACGTACGAGCTTTCAAAGGTACTTTTGTATGAATAATGAGAAAATAGGTCACCTTTGTTGAACTACGAACATAATATCACTATCTTAATTTTATCAACTTTCTCTCTCTCTCTCGTATATTGTTCATACAGTATATGTTTAATATTTTACGATAGCCTTTACGCGTTATGCGTTAGAAAGCAACATTGTATACAAATTTCGTATTCAAACACTAAAGTTTCTTACGCGTCCATTGAACTTTCAGTTCAACGTACTTTGTCAATCTAAAAATCGTGAAGAGCGATTACGCTTTACTTACACCTAATGTAAGCATAGGTAGGTGAAGCAGGTAAATCAAGAAGAGAATCTAGTCTGGAATTCAACGTGAAAGGAGCTTTTTTCGACCGTTGGAACGAACACTTGAAGGTTGGTCAGTACCTTCGAAATACAGGAAGCAACATACCATCGAGCTTTCGAATCTGTCAGTATGTCCCTTTTCAAGTATGTATCCTTGTATCCTTTTCTCTCTTACAAACACGTACTAGCTCTTATTCCTCGACATTATCCAACACCTGCATAGCCGCTTATCTCGAGACTCCAGGCACACCTAACGTGACGCTCACCCTCTCCTTCTCGAGTTTCTCCTCGAAGGGATGGTGAATTCGCAAGCCAATCGCCCATGTTACTATTACGAGCTACGGCGAATTGCAAGGTGCTTCCTTCTCTTCTTTTCTCTTCTCTTCCCTCTCTCTCTCTCTCTCTCTCTCATAGCAGTAGCAGTAGGACGTCCTCGTACGATGTAATTCATAGGGTAATGGGTCGCAGGTGCGAGCTATCGAAATACCGTCATCTCGGCTACGAATAGAACGTCGTCTGCGTTATTCGAGAATATACTCACCCCTCGTTTTATCTCCCCTTTTACGTTATTGGACACGCGATATTGGTCTGTTGAGAAACGCGTCAAGAAAACAGCCGATTGTCTTCTTTGCTATTATATCATTACTTGTTAGGGCTGCCTTTTATCGTCTAATAAGGTTTCACGTTTTTTTCTTTTCTTTTTATCTTTATCTATTTTTTTTCTTTTTAAGTATAACTATGATACTTTCAGTTCTCGTTTCTGGGAATGAGTATTACCTAGCATTTAATTTGCGGGTCGCATGTTCGTGCACTTATATACTTATACGCGAACAATTTTCCAATATTCTGCGGTATATAACACTTAATTTAAATAATTTTCTTTAACAATTTGCGATAAAGTATTATGTATTCTTATAATTTTATTAAATTTGTGAAAAAATATTATATAAAGTCTAATAGGGACGAAAAAAGAATCATTAAATAGTTCACCAATGAACGATGCACCCAATAACATCTGCAAACTGTAAACTGTAAATTGTAAAAACAACTGTAAATTGAAAAAAAGGAATTTTCCGTTTTCGGCAGATTAAGTATTAGAAAAAAAAACGCAATGATAGTGTTATACTTTCGTTTAATCTTTTGTTTTACTTTTCTATTATTCGGCGTAACGATACGCAAGAAACATTAAATATTTGAATGTGTCATAATAAGAGAACCTGTTAGAAATAAATAAGAAACAGGAAAACACTTTTATTTGAAATGATCATAAACGGATAGAATAGGAAAGATTTTATCGAATGTGTGAGGAAAAGGGATTATCATAAGCGATATGGAAAATCGGCAACGCCTTTCTGTTTGGTACGTAAGATGTATGAGCGTGTATAAAGGCTGCTGTCAGTGTAGATGGCTCAGTGTGATAGTCTTGGTTTAACGATGTCGACCCTTGGTAATAAGGCGCTTGGGTAACTGCAAGCAACGTTACGCTTGCTTGGAACAAGGCGCTTCTATCATCCCTTATCAGAGGCGCTTATCATTTTCACCCTCTCTCTTTAGCAGTGCTTGTCTCTTTTTCCTTTTCTAGACTCGTACACATAACACGCGATCATTCCTTACCTTCCTTCAACACAGATATATATATACACAAACACACACATACACAAACACGAAGATAGAAACAAGAATGTAGATGGGATTCTCGTCACGAAGAAGAAACTCCCAAGACAAAACGGTTCAAGCAGATTTTAGGATAACAAAAGTGCGAACTTTCTCACAGCATTTGGTATTTATCCTGGAATTCTATACTTCGAAGATCTTCCATGAATTCTCTTTATAAATTTCATTTAAGACGAATGGAATGAGTAGTTTTGGTCACGCAAAATCACGATCTCAAAACTTGAGTACGTCGCGTTTCTAGTTTATTATATGAAAATTGAATAAAGCTCGATACAATGACAGGAATTGTTCATTTTGTTTTTACACGATAATTGATTTTATTCTTTAGAAAAGTGAAATATGCGATTGTAACAAACATTTATAAAATTATTAAATAATATTTAATTACGTGGCTGATTAAAAAATTTTGCAAATTTATTTTCTCTCATAAATGATAATATAATAATTTATAAATTTCATTAGCATATCTTAAACTATGTAATTTGTATTGTATGCATAATCTTAACGAATTAAGTGAATCATGCAGTTTGTTGGAAATATGGATTTTAAATGCACAATGTTGAAAATTGTTTAGAAATTAAGTTGTTTCGTTTAAAAAATGTTTATAAAAAAAGCTATAGAAATTTTGAATGAAATTAAAAACGCGATGGTGCATCGTTGTATACTACAGTAAAGAAATTAGCAGTCGAATTTAAATGTGATTGTACTGGTTAGCGAGAAGATCCGCAAAGTGGGTTTATCAAACAAAAAAACTCAAATTAGTAAATACGGTTACCCGTGAATTTATAAAATAGTTCACGTAATTTTTATATACTTTATTTTTGTATCAACCTAATAAATGATGAAAATAATAGTAATAGTAAAGTAGTAACATAGCAAGTAAAATAAATCCGAGTTTTTGTTGTTACGAATTCGCAGAGGAAATAAATGTTCTCATTTGTCACTACATCTAACAGTAAAAGGAAAATAATAGAAATACTAACAGTAAATCAAAGTAAACGCAGTGATAAACGAATACCATTGAAACTCGGAGTTCGGTAATACGATCAGTCTATAATGGTATCTATAGATCGAACTCGTTTATTTAACATTATAATTTCTTTGCGATTCGATAGGATCGATGTCATTGGAGGCAAAGGAAGAAGAACGGGTTTTTGTGGGTATCGCATTGCTGTCGAGCTATTGCGGTAGAATTTCACTAGATCGAAAACACGGTGGAATTTTGTTAGTAAATCGTACAAGCTATGGAAATGTTAGCCTCTTCTCACATTCATTCTCTCTCTCTCTCTCTCTCTCTCTCTCTCTCTCTCTCTCTCTCTCAATGCGTTTTATTCACCTTTCTATACGAATTCCAGGCTGTTCGTTAAAACTGTTGTAGGTAATAGATGGTAACGCAATCGAGGGTGGAATTTCTCTTTGAATGGGATGATGAAGATAAACATAGGAAAGAAAAGAAAAGAAAAGAAAAAAAAAGATAAAGAACAGGATTTTAGGAAAGTTCGAATTTCATTGACGTAACGATAATAGGGCAACGGAGCTGTAGGAAAACAATATGGAAATCGTTTGCCGCTTCCCAATCAAAGTCGGAATCCGCGGCCAAGTGCTTCCGCGTCTCCCTAATGACGCAATCTAAATTCCGCAGGCAGTTTCGAACTACACGAAGGTATACACTTCGGGTGGACGGAGAAAATCCATCGAGTAAGAGGACAGCGAGTGAACTCTGTTGAAGTGGTGTTAGTCCCGTGTTGCTCGAGAGTATGGAACCAATGGAGAAAAGGGTGGAGGAATCGTGTGAAAGGTAAGGGGATGGTACCATCAACTTTACCAACTTCCAGGGACGTATCTTTATTTTTTCCTTCTTCTTTCGTTACTCCTAGAGGCTACCTCCTAACTATAAGTCTTTCGTACTTTTTCATTCGAGATACGTGTCAAAATTGAATTTCACTCTATGAGAAGTACAAACTTTATTGTTCTTTTTTCAGTTCGTCACTTTCTTACTTTTACTTCTTCTTCTTCGATTTCTTTAACATTATAGAATGTTCTTGATACCAAGCGTATTTCTATCTTGATACAAGTATTAACTTATAACCAATAAGTATAGAGGTACAGATCTTTTCGAGAAAGCTCATCCTTACTTCAACATTACGTCGTTTATTCTTTTTCACCGTTTATTGTTGTTCCTATTTGAATTTTATCCCACTTGTATGACGATCGATTCGAAAAGTGGAATAACTCGATAGGTCGATATCCACTCGTCGTTAGATCATTTTCATTCTAACTGATACATTTCCTCCACGCTTCGCGACATACGAATCGACTTTTAAATCGCACATCGAATACACGCAACGAAATAGAGAAGTCGTATCGTATGTGGACGAGATCACAGGAACGAGGAAATTGCTTTACTCTCCGATCAAAGAGGAATTAAAAGTTCTTCCTACAAAGACTATTAGTGTTCGTGTTCTTTACGTTATAATTGCAAATTTAAATTGCAAATTTTCTTTGTAACGAACGTTAGAATCGATTGCTGCGAGAAGGATAAAAAGAGAAAACGAAATTATATGGCCGTCATTAGTTATTGTTTTTTCTTTTTGTTTATGAATGGGTTGTAAAAAACAAGGAGGTAAAAGGTGTGGCAGCACAGTGGAATAGAAAATAAAGAAAGAAAAAAAGAAAGAAAGATAAAAGGAAATATATTGAAATCGTTCAAATCGTTGCCTTGCGTATAAGTGTGCATGCGTGAACCTATATACATATATATATATATATATTATATAGAGGCCATGAATTATTCAAGAACGCACAAGTTTGGCTGCATCCTGGAGACGCGTTCGTGCATACGTTACGTATGAGCATACATCCATTTATACATACATACATACATATATCTATAGACATATAGAGATGCTTAGGTGCATAGAGAGATACATAGGTACGCACATATTCGCATTCAGTAAAACCGATGGCACGCGACATTCGTATACGCGGTAGGAAACTGTATACCTGGCAAAGTTGTAATAAAATTCACGATGCGGACAAAGTGCGTGCGCGCGCAACTTCGACTATCAAGCAGCTTTCCTTTCCTTTCCTTTCCTTTCTCGGTTAAACACAATATCGTTTACCTAGCGTATACTAGACGCTCGGCTATTTGCGAGAAAATTTATTACCGTGTCTAAGGGTAAAAAGAAAAAGTAGAGCTTAGTCTCCGGCACTGTTTCTTGCGAGATACCCTCCCGCAAGCTTACTTCTTCTTCCAACGACTTCTCTACGGGAGAGTTTGCGAAATCTCTTGGAATAACGCGAAGAGTAGCCTAGATCCAGGAGGTCTCCCTCTCCATGTACCTGATTAGGGCTCTCTAATTTATGATGCACCTTAATGCGCAAAAGCGGGTCGAGTCGTAAATCGAGATGTTTTATCATGAACATACGTAGATAGGTAATTTCTTTGGCAAACGCATATAGATAGATGTCTTTAGAGTTATACGCTTTTTCGGAGATCGATATATTTTCGGAGATGAATAGAAATAAAAGAAAGGGAAAGGTATTTTCTTTCATTTTTCTATCTTCCTTCCTTCCTTTCTTCCTTCATTCATTGTCTTTCTGTATATCTTTTCTTTTTCTTTGTTACCGGACCCTTACGTCTATCTATTTCCCTTGGAGATAAAACTCGAGCGATGAAAAGAAAACTAATACGCGAGGGTTTCTGCCTTACTTATACCGACTTTAAAGTATCGGCTCGTGAAAGGGCGGCAACGCTTGTAGGGTGTCTCGTAAATTACCGCCCTAGCTTGGAAGCGAATACTGGGGAAACTGACAAACGACGAAAAATTTAGCGGTAATCTCGAAAGCACCCTGGTCGAAGTAATTCCACAGTTGGTGACTCTCTCTCTCTTTCTCTCTCTCTTTCTCTCTCCTCCTCTTTCTCATGGAACTCTTATCCCCTCTCTTTTATCTTTTTCTTCAGTATAGACGCTGCTCGCTTTATGTACGCCTCTTTGACTTACTCACCAACAACGTTCTACCCTCTCAGGATAGGGTATTTTCCTACCTGCTATTCTCCTACCCCACTCTCCCCACTCTTTTTTCTCCACCTTTTTTCTCCCTCTGCTCCACCTATACCACTACCCACCACACTACCTTCCCATCCACTCCTTCCTCCATTTCCCTCTTCCTCTTCCTCTTCCTCTTCCTCCACCTTCTCCCACGTCTCCTCCATCATCCGGCCGGTTCCTCGTCCTTTCATCTCGTGCCTCATCTTTCTCGTCCGCCCTTCTTTCGCGCCGGACCAAGAGGAGAGTCTGCATCGTACAATCGCCACGGAAAGTTTTAACCAGAAAATTTCTCTACGTATAGTAGGATACTTTTTCGTCCTTTACTATTCCCGTAGCCCCCAGGGCTACGTTACTTCTTTCTTCCATTGGTCGGTCGGTCTTTTCTCTTTGAACGGAAGAAGGGGAGAAGTTCGTAAAAATATATATATATTTTTCGTACTGTTCTATCTATCCTTCCTTTCTTCCTTCCTTTCTTCCTTCTTTCCTTCCTTTCTTCCTTCTACCTAGCTCGTTCTATTTCTACAACCTACGACTCTATATACTTTCTTGTTTTTATCTTCCTTCTTTTCATTTCTCTTATTTTTCGTTCTTTTTTCAGCCATTGGTAATGGCGCGAAAAAAAAGAGTACGGAGCTTGCGAAAATATAAGAGGGTGTAAGAGAGAGAGAGAGAAAAAAAGAAAAGAAGGAAGTAGAATAGAGAGAAAATATTGTTCACCTTTTATAAGATACGACGTTTTATTCTAACGAAAAGTTAGCGAGAAAAGATTTTCGTTTTTGTTTTTCTTTTCATTAGTCGGAGAAGTTTATTATAACTATTAATGAAAAAAGATAAGTCAATGGAATTCAAAATCATTGGGGAAGAAATACATTCAGGCTTATATTTTTTGTTTGCTTATCAAAATGAACTCTTTTCTTTCTTTCACGTAGGAGCATTCGAAAAAGAACAAAATCAAACGAAAGGACGATACAATAGCAAGAGTGATATTTTTATTTTTTATAACAAACGTAGCATATACTTAAAACCAAATCGAAAGATACAAATAAAACAAGAGAGAAAGAGAGAAAGAAAGAAAGAATTCCAAGAAAGGAAAAAGAATTTTGTGAATTTTCCCTCGGATTCGCCAAGCAAAGCTGCTCGGTCATGGACGCGAAGCTTATACAGATCTTTTGAAGATTGCGGAAGAATACATGGTACTTAGACAGAGAGAAAGATAAAGAGGAAGGAGGAATGGGGAGGACAGCATAAAATACGGCAGCAATTTGATGAGTCCCGGGTAGACGATAACAAAGACTATGCCTTCCGACGAAAATATTCGGAAGCTTGTGTATGTGTCTTTTTTATATATATATATAGGTATGTGTGTGTATGCGCGCGCGCACGACGAAGTTTGATGTGAGAGAACCACAGAGCTTTACCTTTACACACGTCCATCGCTAGATATCTTTTTACGTGTAGTATACTCGGAGTTGAACGAAAGAGAGTAGAAGAGGAACAGAGAGAGAGAAAGAGAAAGAGAAAGAGAGAGAGAGAGAGAAAGGAATGATAGACGTGCGCTGACTCGCCTCTGATTCACAAGAGGCTGCTTTTTACGATTTTGGTAGCTGTACGTACGTACGTACGTTGGTTAACGACCGTCGAGTATAAGTAGTAAAATGAGAGGAAAGGGAAGATGGAAATTCCTGAAAATGAGCTTAAAAACTTTCAAGCAAGGAACAGCTCGTGCCTGCTCTCTTTTCCTCCCTCTATTTCTGTCTCTGCTTCTGTCCCTGCTTTTGTCTTTGTCTCTTCCCTTTTCTCTCTCTCTCTCTCTCTCTCTCTCTCTCTTTCTCTATCTCTGTTTTTCTCTTTCATTCATTTCTTTACAAATTGAACTTTACTACTATACCGAAGCCGTGCCAATGACCAATTTCTTTCCTCTTATGAAAAATAAACATTATTCGAACTTACGTTAAGTACTCATAAGATACAGCTAGTTTTTTGCTACCTGAATTAATTATATTCGTGATATTTTTTTCTTTGAGAACAAAAAATATTATTTGAATATTTAAATTTTAATTTAAATTATATTAATATAAATATAGAGACAAATAATAAAATATTACGATATGTGTTTTACGAAGTAAACAATATTTATTAATTACAAATTGTACGTTTTTTTATTTGTGTAAAATAAATAAATATTTTTGGATGAAATGAGTATATCTGCAATATATTTGTTTTATTCGTTAATATATATTTTAATGACAAAAATGTATGGAAATAATAGAAATGGATAAAATAAAAGAAATAAATAAGATACATGTGAATTCATTTGTGCTTAGGTCTGACTTACATGCATGCATGTACATACACATTCTCATATAATTCCCATAGAAAATGTCTCGTTAGAAAAGAATAATGATACATCTTCCATGAGATCCTTGAGCTTGAACTTTATCCAACATTGATATCCGTACTTTTTTAATAACTCCAGTTCTCATTGTCCTCGTTACTTTGTCGTTTTGATTCTCTTTCATACGCGTAGAAAAAGCACGTACGTTTATATCGTCGCCTTCTTTTTTTTCTTTTCAAGATTTCTCTCACCCCGTCTACCTATCTCTTTCTCTTTCCTATGGTGGCGATAAAGGAAAGAAAAAGAGAGAGAGAGAGAGAAAGAAAGAGACAGAGAAAGATATAGAGCCGGTAATTATCGCGAGCATAAGCGGCTACAATATGCATGTACATGCATCAAAAGAATCCACTACACGATGGTAGGAACGTCGCGTAAGGGAGTCGTCTAGGTGGTTCGAGGGCAGAAAGAGACAAGAAAGAAAAATGATAAAAGAAAAATCGGGAAAGAATGTACATGGGTGGAATGAGAGAGAAAAATCGTAGATGGAACGAGAAAAAGAGATATAGGAAGAGATACCGGACGCGTACAAGTTCTCGAGTATGGAATCGTTGTAGTGCTTCGCTCTAATGCAGAAAAAAGTTCCGCGTTGTAGAGCATCCGGAGGGAAATGTTCCGAGTATCGAGCCGATGCATACTCGACGCGACGTGGCCGGATCAGGACGTATCCGATGTTGGTGCTAGTGTTGGCAACTGGCTGGTTAGCTGGTTTGCTGGCTGGCTGGCTGGCTGGCTGGCTGGATGGATGGATGGATAGTTTGTGATGGTGATGGTATTGGTATTGGTGTTGGTAACGCTATGGCGAGTATTATTCGGTTTTGTCCGATTTTCTCCGACCACATTTTCTCGCGTATTCGTAGAGTGAAATTATTACTCGCGCCGTTGCCACATTCCCTAACTATCTGCGATCGTTCGATAAAATCCAAAACTGACAAATTATTATTATTATTAAAACCGGTATGTTTAATTTAAATTTCATTTTAGCTGTAATAAAAGCACTCCTCTATCAATGAAATTTATTTTATTCCAGTTTGTTAAATGCGCCCAAAATAATCTTGATAACTCGTACGTGAAATACGCATCGAATCGATCGATAATGGTTCAAACGTTTTACATGCAACAGAAAAAAAATCGTTACCAAATATACAGACATTTCGCCGATCGAACTACTACCATTCGAGGGTGTGGGGGGAATGGTATGAGCTTATGTGTATAGTACACGTGGCGTTACGCATATGCACATACGCTCACAAATACTTACGGCTGTACCTATGTACAAGCTACACGTAAACACATAGAAACAGTAGAGACCGTGAAACCTGCCACGGTAATTACCCGTGAAACGTGCTAAACTTTCATATCCGGAGTTCATTACCACTTGCGTGTCTCGAAACGATCAGATTCGTCGTGATTTTGACGGGTTAATTCGAGAGGAGATAAATTCATGACGAACCATTCCTCTTTATTTTTTTCTTTTTCTTTTTTCTCTTTCTATTATTCTCATTGTTTCTATATATTTTCTCTATCTTTATTTCTTCAAGCGACAGCGTATACATAAATCGCCTTAGGCGATGAGTACGAACACTTCTGGAAATTTCTTTTGCGAAAACTTATCTCGTTCTAACCGAAGGATACTTTATTAAAAGTTGAGTAAGGTCGAAGTCTTAAAGTAAGCTCATATTTCAAACGACGAAGTCTCCCGTTTACTCTCTCTCACTCTCTCTTTCTATTCCTTTTTCTCTCTATCTTCAGTAGAAAAGGGCCATTGCTCAAGGACGAAAATTTTGTTAAAAACTTTTCTAACCTAACTAAAGCCTTCTCTATTTCGTTCTTTTATGCTAACTCGACGATCGATATAGTTGTATAGTGGTACTTTATATTGGTTTTACAAAATCAATTTACCAAGGTAATCGTTATTCATCTTTAACGAAAGTAATTACGAAGAACATTATTAACGTGTAATTAACACTCGACAATTATTGCTAAGCTATTAGAGTTTGCAATAAAACAGTCTAACGTTGAGAATACATATTCCATAGCATATAATTGCATTAGGAATAAAGCATTTGTACGAACAAAATTTTTAGAAAGAGAGAAATAGAGAGCTTTCGAAAGTAGAATAAGTTAAATATATTGTTTCGCTTTCAAACTTGTCCGTGTATCACATTGATCTCTTTACGAATAAGTTTAAGCGTAAGCCTTTTATCTCTATGAATCCCCGTTCGCGTATAATCCAATCTGCCGTTGTCAACGATGTCAAAATATCATTATATCGCTCGGAGCTATGATCGTAGGGTAGGGTAAGGACTTTCCAGAGGATTCCTATATAATCGTATTTTCTTTCATTAACTATTGCAGCTAGAGAAGCTAACGGTTAATATTTTATTTCCTCGAGTTTTGGAAACGAAATTAAAACTATGATATATATTCTCAGTTACTCTCTTTCTCTAATACCTTATATAAATATTTGAAGAATATATGAAATTGAAAAAGTTAGTTTATTGAAAAAAAAGTGATAATAAGAAGTCAAATTATTTTGAACAATGATGTTTTGCATTTTCTTTCATGCGAACTTGTTTCTTCTCTTATCCTTTGTTGTACATTTCTTAACATTCTTACATGAACTTTTCGTTTGTTTATACTGATGGCCTCGTTAGAGGAATACTCGAATACTTTTAACGAGGAGCGAAGATATGGTGGGGGAGAGAAACGAGAAGATAGGCCGAGCCGAGGTAATCCAAAATATATTACCGGGGCTTTGTACCTTTGTACCTTATCCAAGGTACTGTTGCCCCAGGCGTTCTACGTCCACCCTCTCGACCGTTGCCTCTCTTTGCCCTTCTTTATGTCTTTTCCTCCATATTCCCTCATCCTCTTTCTCTCTCTTTCTTTCTCTCTCTCTATCTTGCACTTCCTCTTTTGCTTAGAGTTATTACCATGCTGGTTCAGAGAACCGCAAGCCCCACACGCATAGATAACGGCTTGGCCGCGTTCGAAATGAATTCGAATCGTACAGAATTTTAAAGCCCGTAGCAGTTCGTTCTACACATTATCAGGAAGTGTGCTCATGCGTGATCACACATGGTTGGCGAATAGCAACGTGTTAGGTTAGTATATACATGTTACTCTTCTCGTGGATACCGTACGTAGGAATAGATATCTGGTGCTCCCTGGGCAAGAATTCCATCGTGCTCGATTTTTTATCACTACCTACTGTTCCCTTCTCAACCCATTACCAATCCTCCCCCTCGCTCCACCCACCTAATTCTCCTCATCCATTCTTTCTCTGTAGTAGTATCGACACCACCGTATATATATATATATATATATATGTATATATATACATAACTACCAACGAAAAATCGATAAAGCTGGAGATTTATTTTTGCGAACGATTTTTCGGTCCTTTCATTTCTTACGTATCTGTTAGCGTATGAGCTTAATATGGACTGACACGAATGTACAGGACGGAAAATAAATTTTGACGGATGATTTGCGTAAATAACCGAATCGTCCTTTTATATTTTATATCGCTTATAACACGAGATAGTACCACGAGGCCAGTAGAGTATGTATATATTTATTCACATATATATTTACGTAGCCACGAGCCGTACTCTCCCGATACTTCGGAATTTTCAACATATTTATTCGATTAATATTGACGTTAAATTAACGGTGACACTTTAGAGGCTGTATTGGTCATAAAATTCCATCGTGAGTAATTACCTTTCAGTGTAGCGTTAAATTTGTTGATGTCATTATAAACCGATTGTTCGTTGTGCTATTAAAAATGAATTGAACACAGAAATTCTGTCTTTTTCTAAAATATCTAGGGAAAGGAAAGGACAAAAGAAAAGGAATATAAAACAAAATATATAACGTCTAGCTTCGTTCGATATCATATCTGTTACAAAAGATGTTTGTAGATACACGAACCGATGTTACTCTTAATGGCCGCTTGTTAGGAGAATTTTAATAACCGTAACGGCTACTGTTCCTCGTAATCGTTTATTTTTTCAACGATTTTTTTCCTTCTCCAATCCATAAGAACATTTGTATTTTCTTGTACAAGAACATGAGAAAGAACATTTGGTCTGCTCAGAATATAAAACATATATATATATATATATATATATATAT